>NC_041386.1:80658469-80681199 GCF_002162155.2 Triticum dicoccoides | reverse complement strand
CCCCACCCAGCCTCCACACTCCATTGCTAGACCGAGAGCAGAGCTGCATTACCGAACCAGGAGCACCGAGCACGCCGAGGCCGCAGCCACGAGCTAGCAGCAGCGAGGCCGCGCCTGCTTGCCGCCTGCCGCTCGTGCTGCCAGGAGGAGGAGGAGGTGCGATTCCAAAGGGGCAAAAGGCGCGGGGAGCAAAAAGGGGCGACGCGAGGCGAGGCGAGGGCCGGGGTAAAAGGCGGGGGGAGTGGAGGGCATCCAGCGCAATCCACCCGGCTAAAGCGCCTCCGCCTGACTGATTGGAGCAAGTGTGCGCTGCAAGCGACGACCGCATCGCGCGCGCCAGCCACCGACACTCCCCCCGCCGCCGATCGGAGCGGCGCGCCAGATCCAGCCGCCGCCGGAATTGGGGCGCCCCGCCGGATCTGCATTCCGCGCAGCGCCTGCCTGAGCCGCGCCCCTCGCCTCCCGTAAGTCCCCGCTCCCCCCTCTGCTCCACGCCTGCATACTATCTCTCTCTATTTTCCTGTATCTCTCGCCGTCGCCGTGGCGCGGCCGCGCTTGCTGCTCGTGCGTGCAATGGCGCGTGGATTTTCTGGGTTGTTCTCGCGGAGCCTTGCCGTATCTGCGATGGTTTTCTTCGAGAGTTCGAATAGTGTTCATCATTCAAAAAAAAAGCTCCTCGGTTCAAGCCGTGCTCTCCGGATGGATTTCACTGTTTATCAGCCCGGTTTCTCTCCTCCGTTACAGTCCCCGGGCATTTTCGTTTCACTGGGCGCCGCTCGTTTCGCCTTCCCGGGCTTCCTGGCTCGTGTCCCCTTGTCTCTTACGAACGAAATCATACCACTAGTAGTAGTCCAGCCCCAGTGAAATCGCACAGCGTCGGCTCGTCGCCAACTGCTGCGCTAGCTCTCGCGAGCGCAATCAATCAGTCAGGCGCCATGCCGTGGCCGCTCGCTTTGGTCACGTTTTGTCTACCCCATGATTTCGTTCCAAGACTTCCATTCCACCCAGTGAATGAAATCGCCACCCCACACAGTACCGATTTTTAGTTTTTTACCCGTGACAGCATCGAACAACAAGTACGGCCACGGCTTCCTTCCTTTCCTCCGGTGGTATTTGAATCGTTGGTACTCCTCCGGGAGTACAGGATTAGTAAAAAGAGATCGTACAAGATTAGTAAAAGGAGACGGTAAAAATGGGCGCGCCTGCTAGCTAGCGAGAACCTGCAAGGAAAGGATTTAAGAGGAGTGTCACATCTGGTTAAAAATCCAATCAGCCGAGGGAGCACCGCCATTAATGGCCCGTATCGTGTTTGTGGTAGCTCCGGGCTTTCACTCCGGCTCACGCGCGCCATCATCTTTATTATAGCCAGAGCCACCTTCCAGTTCAAGAAGAATCCACCTTCTTCCCCGGGGCGGCGAGTTGGATTGTCCGGTCATCTCATCCACCCCGTCCGTCCGTCAGTCAGTCCGGCCACGGCCACGGCCAAACCAAACCCTCCGCATGGGCTTAAATAAACATTCGATGCGGCCAGGCCACGCCGGCCATTACTCCCGCGGGCGTCTTAGGTGCCGCCCTTAACTGCCGCGCTTGCCGAGACCGAGGCCGCCCGCCCTCGCTGCCGTCCGCGTCAAACTCCACACGCTACAGCCTGGGCGCCATGGGTCCATGCATAGAGATACTGCTGCCGCCTTAATTAAGCCCAGTTAGGTGAGCACAGCCACGAGATGAGCCATGACTGTTGAGTACGTGACACGACTCTTCGTTACTTGCCCCGCGTCAATGCCCTGGCCTGGCCCTGGCGTGACGGTGATCGGATCGGATCGGCTGTTGCTGCTGCAACTTGGCGGCCTCTCGGGTGGGGGGGCACCCCAACTTTGGACGGGATCGGGAATTCTTTTGGCCTACTTGCCCTCCTCCTCCTCCTTGTTGGCCATGGTCCTATCTTAGTATCCTATATAGCCCTAGCTGTGTGAATTGTGACGCAGGCTTAGGTTTTTGGATCTTGCCAAATGGAATATGTGACGCTGGCTGGATGCTTCAGGTACGCGGGGTTTATGTTGCGTACCTTGTGCTGATCTGTTCTGTGGATTGGTTGTGAGTGGTTGATTGCTTGTATTGTACATACCATATATGGTGGACCGACTGTGATCTCAACTGAAGTGTGTACTTGCCCAACCACCGGTGTCCCACTGTATGTGCATGACCTTATCTGTGGATTAGGGATTCTTGGTAGCAGTGTGAATTATGGATGTTGTATGTGCGCGCAGGAAAAATGTTACTGATAACGTTTTCCATATAGTGACAATGGTGGAGTCAAATGCTTGCTTACTGAATTTGGTTTGCTGGTCACGTATATGAGCAATATTTTGTCTGATAGTTTGTGCTGGTTTTTTGTGCGTTCTCTTCTTAAAATTGGCTTATGATGTATTTTGTTGGCTTTCCTCGTCAATTCCACTGTCCTCTGTAGCTCTAGCCTTTAGCTGTAATACTACAAAAACTTATGCTATTGGAGTTTGGATACATGCGCCAGTCTGTCAGCTCATTGTAGGAAACCTGAGTTGTAAGGAACACCATACATATCAGGACTTCCATATAGTGACAACGGTGGAGAGTCAAATGCTTGCCAGCTATTTTGTTATATGACTTTATATGCAAATTTGGTTCTTGCAAGTACTGTCAATACTGAAATTTGTATGGATATGAAAGGAAAGGAGAGCTTTTCCTTGCCATGATGCTTTTTTCATTTGTCTGCTCTCAAATGATACATTTCATTTGATGCCTATCTACTGTTGCCTTTGTCTTGTGATCGTGGTTGTTGACAAACAAACAAAAATTCAGTTACTATTTAGCAACGCACTTGTATATGATCGATATATATATATATATATATATATGGGCAAGTTTGTTGCATTAGGTTCGCTGATTACAGATATTTACCTTCTTTGATCAGATACATTGTGTGAGATGGACCGGCGTAGTTGGCCGTGGAAGAAGAAATCATCGGACAAATCCTCAAACGCAGATGTCTTGCAGAACTCTAATCAAGCAGAACAGGTTTGTGTCTTCAGTACTATTTTGATTTGGATTTGCTGAAGTGTCAGTGGTGTCATTCTATAGTACTGTCTGTCCTCAAATTTCCTCATTGACAAAGCTAATGCAAATAGTTCATAATTTCAGTAGCACAGATGTTCTTATGATTTAACCAGTGGTTTAAGATTTAAACCCTATTGTATTTGTATAACCTAGATACATTGCGAATAATCAATAAAATGCTGCCATTTCCAACAACAACAAAATCCTTACCAAGTGATTGTGCATGATCTGCTGCCTCAAGTTGCTGCCCTTGCAGCCAAATTTTTAGCTACTTATTTTGGCCCCATGAGTGTCTTGTGTTGGCTGTGTTTCAAACCTGTATGACAATGTTTGTTTCCTTCTAAAATTAACTTCTATTTTGCAGGAGGATAAAGTTCCGAAATTTGTGCAGATTTCACCGGAAACATATGCACATCTTACTGATTCTGAAGAACAAGTGAAAGTCTTGGATGAAAAGGTGAAAACCTTGAATGAGAAACTGTCTGCATCACAATCTGAGATCACTACCAAAGATGCCCTAGTGAAACAACATGCTAAAGTTGCTGAAGAAGCTGTATCAGGTGCGTAAAAGAACTCTATATTCATTCTCTCTTTTCTGGATCTGGGTAGAATTATTTACTCTCTGTAACTGCTGTCTTTACTAGACCTTCCTCATTTTCCATGAACCTTACAGCAGTGAATGATAGTTTACTTTAGTAGGCAGAAAAAATTTCTCCAGTGATCTGTGCTCCTTTTATGAAATGACTATAATTAAATTATTGATGGTATGTATATGTTGTTATGTTAGGTTGGGAGAAAGCTGAAGCGGAGGCCTCGGCACTGAAGGTTCAGCTAGAAACTGTTACATTGTCTAAGCTAGCAGCTGAGGAAAGAGCTGCCCATCTGGATGGTGCTCTAAAGGAATGCATGAAGCAAGTAAGAACTGTGAAGGAAGAAGGCGAGCAGAAGCTACATGATGTAGTTTTTGCGAAAACCAAACAGTGGGAGAAGATAAAGGCCGAGTTGGAAGAAAAGTTGCTTGAATTTGACCATGAGCTCATAAGGGCTGGTGCTGAGAATGATGCACTCTCAAGATCACTCCAAGAGCGGGCAGATTTGTTGATGAAAATTGATGAGGAAAAGGCTCAAGCAGAAGCTGAAATTGAAGTCTTGAAAAGCACAATTCAGTCAGGTGAAAGGGAAATAAATTCACTGAAGTATGAAGTACATGTTGTCACCAAAGAGCTTGAAATCCGCAATGAAGAAAAGAACATGAGTGTGCGCTCAGCTGATGTAGCAACTAAACAGCACCTGGAGGATGTTAAGAAAATCACAAAGCTGGAAGCTGAATGCCAAAGATTGCGTGGTCTTGTTCGGAAAAAGTTACCAGGCCCTGCTGCATTAGCTCAGATGAAAATGGAAGTTGAGAGCCTGGGAATGGGCAGAGATTATGGAGACAACAGATTGCGACGATCCCCTGCAAAGAATAATAGCTTCCATCGTCCTATGTCCCCTATGTCTCCAGTTCCTGATTATGCTTTTGATAACCTACAGCACATGCAGAAAGAGAATGAGTTTCTGACTGCACGTTTGTTAACTATGGAAGAAGAAACTAAGATGCTCAAAGAGGCATTGACAAAACGGAACAGTGAGCTACAAACTTCAAGAAGCATGTACGCTAAGATAGCGGGCAAGCTTCGCACCTTGGAAGTTCAAATGGTGACTGGTAACCAACGTAAGAGTCCATCAAATCCAAACATGGATATCCACTTTGATGGTGCACATAGTCAAAATGGAAGCAATCCACCTAGTATGACTTCCATGTCTGAAGATGGTGTTGATGATGAAGGCAGTTGTACCGAGTCTTGGGCCAATGCTCTGGTATCTGAGCTATCACACATCAAGAAAGAGAAAGTAGCTAAGAGTAGTGTGACTGATGGCTCCAATCGGTTGGAACTGATGGATGACTTCCTAGAGATGGAGAGACTAGCTTGTTTGCCTTCTGAAGCCAATGGCCATGACAATGCTGTTGACAAAGTAAAGATGGTTGATGCTGAGGCTGCTGTATCTGGTCTTACTGAGAGTGATGGTGTTAAAGATTTGCAGTCAGTACCATTGCCTGGAACTCCATCTAGTAAACAGCAGCTGTCCGAGGGATCTCCACTCTTGAAACTGCAGTCCAGATTATCTTCTTTGCTGGACTCTGAATCACCACAGAACAATGCTGGGAAGGTACTAAACAGTATCAGAAATATTCTTAAGGATATTGAAGAAGAGGCAGATTTAATGAATGCAAGCAAGATGGTTGAAGTTTCTGAAAGTGAATCATTAATGAACCAAGACAAGAGGTTGAGCATTGGGAGTAAGCATTCCATGGATCAAGAAGTTATAAATGCCATCTTGAAGATTCAAGACTTTGTTAAGTCACTTGATCAAGAAATGTCCAAGCACCAGAGACCGTCTTCTGATTATGGTGGGCTTTCTGAGAAAATTCAGCAATTCTCTGCGCTAGTTGAGAAAGTTCTATCAAATGAAAATGTCATAAATGACATCATTATGACACTATCTCACATCTTGTCAGAAACTAGTGAGATCAAGTTCACAATGTTGAGAGACAGCACAAATGAAGCAGACAGTAATAATTTGGATTATGTTGACAAAGTGACACTACTTGAAAATAAAGTGCAGCCTCATTCATCTTCTGGCCCTTGCCCACTTATTCCTCATCCATCTTCTGATCCTGAGATTGTGGGGCCTAATGATGCCGGATTCGATGTTAAGACTGCAGTGCAGATGTGCTCACCGGAGGACTACGAGCGACTTAAATCTGAGAAGATTAATCTGGAGACAGAACTAGCGAGATGCAGTGAAATGATAGAAGATACAAAGTGTAGGTTTAGTGAGATGGAGAAAAACCTGGAAGAGCTTACATCCAGGTTGTCTGCCAGCGAGAATTCAAACAGCTTGGCTGAGACGCAGCTGAAGTGTATGGTTGAATCCTACAAGATTCTTGAATCAAGGAAAGTTGAATTAGAAAAGGAAATAGAAGTGTTGCAGTCCAAAATAGAGACTTTAACAGCTGAACTCGGGGATGAAAGACAAAGTCATCAGGATGACTTAGCCAGATACAAAGATCTCGAAGAGAAGATGGAAAGGTAATACTGAAATCTATTTATGAGTAGTTAGTATATGTGCATCTGCTTAGTTTCTTCTCACTTGACTTTGTGATATGAAGGTACGAAAACGAGCAGAGTTCAATGCATGTGGAAGAGGTTGACGACACCAAATCAAAGCAGGTACTAATAATAACTAATAAGTGCTAGAGCTCCTTTTCTCAAACACACATCCAAGTGTGTGATTGTAGTACTCCCTCCAATCCGAATTAATTGACACAGCCTCTATACAATGTCAAACTGGCATTGTATAGACGCTTCAACAATTAATTCGGTTGACATTGTATAGAGGATGCGTCAATTAATTCGGATCGGAGGGAGTGCAAGAGATGTTCTTAGATTCACAATATCTATTTATATCTCTGTGTGGCTCTTTCGGAGCGATCTGCCCTGTTAAGTTTCACTGTTAGGTTGGCTGATGAATGTTGTCTTCCCTTTTGGTTCCTTTTTCTTCTTTTGGCAACGTTGTACCATACTGTTGGATTCTGGCAACAGAAATCAGTGAAAACCCCTTTTCAAAAATAAATAAGTAAAGATTGCATTGTAATGTTTGTTCCACTGCTGAATTCTGCATGTTCATGATGGCACAATTCCAAATCACTCCCTCCGTTCCTAAATATAAGTCTTTTTAGAGATTTCTATATGAACTAAATACGGATGTATATAGACGTATTTTAAAGTGTGGATTCACTCATTTTGCTTCGTATGTAGTCCATATAAGAAGACTTATATTTAGGAACGGAGGGAGTACTTATGTTCATCTGTTGTGCTTGTGATTTCTGAATGTAGAATTTTAACTATGAAAAATATGTTAGCAATAAATGATATCCTACTAAGAATCAAGCGGCAAGCGCTAAATATGTTATAAGCTCATTTCCGGGTTACTTCAGACTAGGTTGTAAATTTGTAATGCTGAAAGCAATGGTCTTTTCTGGAAATTCAAGACTTACAAAACACTTATAACACACTTATTCTTGTTTAAATCGGTGGCAGGAGGTGGAAATAGCGGCCGCAGCAGAAAAGCTTGCAGAGTGCCAGGAGACCATGTTGATTCTTGGTCGTCAACTGCAAGCTATGCGTCCTCCAGCAGAGTCAATGGGTGCCTCGCCAACCCGGCAACGAATGGAGGACTTCTTGCAAGACGCGGCAGGAACAACCGAAGGCGAGTATGCCCAGAAACCATCAGGCCAGCATGATACAGATCAGGAAATGCTGGAGTCAGAGAATGTATCTCCCCTCAACGGATACAAGACCCACATGACCCCTTCTGATGCGGACGGAAGCCCTTCTCTTTCAACAAACAGTTCCAAGCGCCCAAAGCATAGGTCGCGATCCTCATCCTCTTCCTCATTTGCTAACCAGTTGCCCGAGAAACAAAGCCGGGGCTTTAGTCGGTTCTTCGCCAAGGGCAAAGAGTGAACATTAGCTGGATTGCAAGATTATGTGATGTTGGCTTGTTGATTCTTCGGCGAATGGATGGATGACGGATGAAAACGGGTCATGGGTTTCTATAGAGCTACTCGGCGAATCTGCTTGTGTATTATTTTGGGGTGACGCCTCCGGTGGTTCAGTTGCTGGAGTAATACTTGCCTTGCAGTCGAGCGGTTATGACCAGGTTGTGTGTGAGAGAGAGAGTGTGTGTGTGTTAGCTGTCGTTATCTTCTTCTAGAGTTTTTTCTGGGTTGCTGTTTGTCTGAAACCTCACTAAAACCTCACTGTACATGGTGCTTACCTGCATGAAGAAGAGAGCTGCTGTTTGTTTGTGTTCCATTCTCTTGTGAGAAGTAGTCTGTGTATGTCGTTGGTGCCAAAACTGGCTTCATGTACAGCTAAGTTAACCTGCGTCAGTTTGAAGGTTATCATTGTGTTTATATCTGTTTATCAGTGTCAAAATCTGAAGAAAGATTTTTGTTGCCCATTTTGTGTCTTCTATGTTACTCATACATCCTTGCTGCTGGTAAGACAGCTTATACCAATTCAGAAACAGCAAAAACAACAGCCTAGTTTTCTTTCTCAACAATCCAGAAAATACAACGAACGCAAATTGCAATCCTGGTTGTCCATTCCAACTAAACATTGGTGACAAGGGAAAAAGCACCGCTAATATTTCCTTCTGCGAGCATGTTGAAGCGCCATCACCAATTTGGGAGGTCATAATTTAGAGTTCTCTAAAACAACACGACTGCAACTGCAAGAACCAGGGCAAAGCAATTGTCCAAAGAAGAAATCAGCCGCAAAAGAAGAGAAGCGCACGCATTTCTGGCATTGGATTAAAAGGGGCACAATCACGGCATTCTTGAAATAAGACACCAGGATTTACTTCACTGCAACAGGGCACGGTTACATCAGGAACACAACATTCGGCACCAAACTACCAACACCAACAGGATGAACAGGCACTCCCTCCGTAAACAAGCCGCCACGAGGAAAGGAAAGCCTAGCCGCCGAAGCCGTAGAGGGTGCGGCCCTGGCGCTTGAGCGCGTAGACGACGTCCATGGCGGTGACGGTCTTGCGGCGCGCGTGCTCCGTGTAGGTGACGGCGTCGCGGATGACGTTCTCGAGGAAGATCTTGAGCACGCCGCGGGTCTCCTCGTAGATGAGCCCCGAGATGCGCTTCACGCCGCCCCGGCGCGCCAGCCGCCGGATCGCCGGCTTCGTGATGCCCTGGATGTTGTCGCGCAGCACCTTCCTGTGCCGCTTCGCGCCGCCCTTGCCCAGCCCCTTGCCGCCCTTGCCGCGCCCAGACATCTCCGCCGCTCTCTCTCTTCCTTTCCCGGGCACGAAGATGGATTTGGGGATTTTGTTTTCTGTTGCTTGGGATTGGATGGTTTGGGGGGAGACGAGTGGGCGGGGATATATAGAGCTGGAGGAGGGTCGCGGGAGGCGTTGGATCGGGGAGCGATCCGCGTGAGGGGCGAGCGCGATGGCCTTAGCCGTTGGATCGAGGTGGGCTGGTTCCTATTGGTCGAGCGGGTAGGGGCGCGGATCGCGGCTGCCCGCGCGGGGGGGATGGAATTCAGGCAGAAGGGCTGAGCGGGAATTTTTCTGTGCGTTCACGGGGGAGATGGAAATTTTGGGCCAATCCCATGTGCCGCCGCGGGCGGCATACCACAGTCGCCGCTTCGCTGAAGCCAGCCTCCAGACAGGCCGGCCTTTTCGGCTGTCTTTTTTTTCAGCTGTTTCATTTCTCAAAAAACAAATGTGTATAGTTTTTTTGTTTCGTTTCTTCTTCTTTTTTTTCTGTTTTTTAGATGTTCAGTCTTCTTCCTCTTTAGCTTTTTAATACTTTTTGCATATTTCTTCTTTTATATAGGTTGTGCAATATATTCTGAACTTTTTCTCAATATACGGTGAACATTTTTCAAATACTCACTGAACTTTTCCAGTATATGCTACACATTTTTAAATACACACTGGACAAATTTCTATAATATACGATGACTATTTTTTATATAAATTGAACATTTTTAATATATAATGGACTTTTCAAATTATACGATGAATATTTTATAAATAGACACTAAATATATTTTTATATATGGTAAACTTTTTTATGTAACACATACTGAAAAAGTTTCTAAATTATTTTTTCTATTTTTCAATAGTTCTAAAAATATCCAACTCCTAAAAACAACTACAAAACTGAACAAAAAAAGCAACATGCGGGGTATAGTGGGGACCCACTGGGCTTGCCTTCAGCGAAGGCACCCCTAGTTAACGCACACAGGCGTCAGGCGTCAACTAGGAGCTCCTGTAATTTTGTGCATGGCCCACTAAACCAGAATGTTTGGTGCTGCGATGGTTGACTAGGGTTGTGAGTATTGATGTACTAGATCTGGCCTGACACGACTAAGGCAAGGCTACCTTCAAAGTCTAGATTCTAGCAGGCACGTCAACCATTGTTGTTGCCACTCTTGGTGGGCCCAATGATTTTCCTTTTTCAACTACAAATGTGTTTTTACACTCACAAATGTGTTCTATTCAAGGCATATCAGGAAAGAGAGGTGAGAGGACCTACCCTCTCGATTAGGGTTTAACCTACTCCCGTGTCGATCTTGATCGCCGACGAGAGTTCACCATTACGGGAGCTGTGCATGGATCTATTTGCTCTTTGGATAGATTTCAGCTTCTCCTCATCAGGGTTTCTCCTTGAACCCTAGCCACGACGGTGGCAAACGAGGGATCGTCTGTGTTGGTGGGAGTGTGGTCTTAGGAAACCTAGAGGAGATGATGAAGCATCTTGATCTGCATGAGGGCAGACTAAATGAGGTGGTCAATGGAAAAAGTGGAAGTAAAACAATTTGAGGCAACGCTAGATGGCTGGCAATCGGGCCTTTAAGCACAACCCGCGTGTTCAGCTCGTCGACAATGTTTGAGAAACTTAAATCTGTTTGGATCCTAGCCCATGAGACGAAGTATAAAGAGGCTAGCAAAAAAACTCTTTTATGTTTTAGGTGTATTGCCTTGCGTACCGGAGGAGAGTAGTTCATGGAGGACCTTGGCTTCTTAGGGGCCTAGGTTTATTGATTAAGGATTACGATGGAAGGATTCATCCGAATTCGGTTGTGTTTGATGGCCATTATGCCTGGGCTCATATTCACAAGATCCTCAATTTGTACTGGCAGAAGGAGTGGTTGATCGGCTCACTCGAAGGATGGACCAAGTAAAAGGAACTCATATGACACCGAAGCCTTTTTTACGAGGGTGATTATGTGTGTGCCAGGGCATGAGTTCACGTGCAAAAGGTTCTTACCAGGTTCACACCCTGACTGTGCAAGGATAAGGGAGGCTCTTACTGCCGATCTGGTATGAAAAATCCCATATTTCTACCAGGTGTGTGGGATCATGGTCCATAGTTACAATGAGCGCGATGACGGGGTATGGGTGATGAGTTCAGAATGTATGGTTTTTTGATGCTTATTTTGCGCCTGCATAGTAGGCTTTGTCAGTTTCCCCAGATCGCACATTTTGGTAGAAAATGGGATACTATGAAAGAAACCTTAGAAATTTATGGTGGGATCACATCAATTGACGTGATTATCACTTGTCATAAAAAAGTAATGAAGCATTGGGAGAATTTGGGAGCTTGCGCTAGCTTCTAGAGTGCAAGATGGCCAACGGTATGAACGCGAGTGCTTGTACCCACGGTCGTACCACATGCCGCCGCCTCCCTCTGGTCGTTTGCTTTCGCCCCATGGGATCAGATCAGAGATCAGACACACTTACACACGCGAAACTCATCTAAAAGGCAGAACCCTAACCTCCGCATGCAAAAAGGAGATCGCCATCTTCATCACTGTGTGCAAGGGGACGTTGAGATCATCCATCTCCACCAACCACCATCATCAACATCCATCCCCATCTAGTTGTAATACCAAACCGTATTTGGGTCAGCATGTGTACTACTCGTTCATACCATCCATGTTTATCAACACCGCTTGCATGATGTTTGTTGCCGCTATGTATGAGTAAACCCCCTGGTTCTCACGAATATGAATAAACATTGGCGGCTCTCGAGTAAACCTCCTAGCCCGCGGACATTTGATAAGATTTGTTCATTGTGGTTGTGGATGCTCTTTACCATATTTCTGTTTACAACGACGTGTTTGGTTGCCCTAAAAATCTGTAGTTTTAATACTGCGATATTTGCTAAGGGTGTGTTCGGCAACTGCCCACCTCCCAGATTCGTTGAATCCACGAGAGGAGCTGTCTTGAACGGCTTGGCTCCAGGAAGCTAGCTCTTGAGTATGAGATGGGTCGTAATTCAAAAACTGGGAGCACGTGTTTCGTGGATCCCAAATATCGCAAAACCTGGAGTTCAAGTTATTTACGGCGAGCTGCCACCGTGAAGTGAAAGAAAATATTTTGTTTAGGGAAAAAAGACTGGAGCGAACTCCCTTCCCTCCATACCAAGACAGAAATGAGCTTAATGGGCTAGCAAGTGACCAACCCAGGACTAGCGATTGGATCTGCCGAACGGTGTTTCCAAATCCCTGATTTTTCTTTGGGGAGCTAGAACCGAGATCCGGAAATTCCTATTTGCCGCTCTCTGCGATAAACTGTCGCTGGTTCGCACAAAGATAGCGATTAGCAAGCAAGGTGGGCCGACCCATTTACAAGATGACACACGCGCTACAGTTTCCGATTTTGGGAACCTCGTAGAAGGTTCCTAATCGGTTTTGGGAAGGTTCCAGAAGGTTCCTAAACCGGTTTTCTATGGTTTTTGTTTTTATTTGTTATTTTTCCATTTTCTGTTTTTTTCTTCTATTCCTTATTCTTTTTCATTTTTTGCATTTTCTCTTTCTTCTATTTTTACAATTTATTTAGTAATTCCTTTTCTACTCATTTTTTCAGAATTTCAAAAATTGTTCACAATTAAATAAAAAATTGGAAGTTTAAAAAATGTTCATGTTTTTTATATTTGTTCAGAATTTTAAAACAAATCGTGATTTTAAAAAATGTTCACCTTTCAAGAAATGTTCATCAGTTCAAAAAGTGTTCCGGTTTCATATTTTGTTCAAAATTCAATTACATTTCTTGATTTTGAAAAAATGTTCGCATATTTGAAAAAATGTTTGCCTTTCAAAATATGTTCATAAGTTAAAAAATGTTCCTATTTTCAAATTTTATTCACAAATTCAATAAAATGTTCATAATATTCACCTTTTTAAAATTTTGTTCAGAGTTTCAAATTTTGTTCACAGATGCAAAAAATGTTCCCTTTTGTCCAAAATGTTCATGTTTTCAAAATGTGTTCCTTATTTTCAATATTTATTCACAAATTTAAGAAAGTCCCCGTTTTTAAATTTGTTTGTGAATTCAAAAATTGTTTGTGTTTGTCAAAAAATGGAATTGAAAAAATGTTTCTATTTTTCAGAATTTGTTCACAAATTCATACATTCCTTTCATTTTGAAATTTGGTTACGGATCTAAAAATTTGACAATTTTTTAATACTTGTTCGTGTTTCTGAGAATTGTTCAGAGTTTTTTTTAAGTATTTAGAATATTCTTTAAATGATTGAGAAAAGGGAAAATATTTTGGATCTGCCGATATAGTTAGTTCTAAAGGTTTTCGCGCTGTAAATTTAACACTAGCGCTGATCAAGGTAGCTATCTCTGCTAGCGCACTTGAATCCTAGCGGAAGCAGCTCCTTTTTTGCGTTGTTTTTCTTACAACACCGGCTTCTTCTGCGTGGGTCGGCCCGGTCGGAGACTGGCGTGTGCGAAGCCCTACCAGTCTACCGCGGGATGCGGCAGATAGGAGGTGAGATTCTGGAGTGGGATTTGAGGATTTCTAGACGCTAGAGAGTTGCCGAACAGGGCCTAAACCATGAATTTTTTTTCTTTGTATTAAAAAGCACCTAAACTTTTTTTAAAGCAACTGAAGAGAATAATATCGCAGACCCTTATCATCTCCCCCGCTATTCTCAACAACTCACTCCACTCTCCAAGAAACCTACCTTGCTCCCACGCCCCGCCGCCCGCCGCCGCGCCCGCCCCTCTGTTCGAGCGATCTCTTTGATGACCTACAAGCCTTGAGGATGGCCAGTTCGGTGGAATTCAATTTGTGCAAGCTCTAAAAAAATGTGATGCTCCATGGCAGATCGCTACATGCAACAAAAAAACGGGTGTGTTTGCAGTTGCAGCTAGTACAACTAATTTTACGTCGTTGTGTCAAACAGCTCCTCCATATTGTCAATAGTTTAAAATACGGTTTTGTGATTTATGTCACATCTAAATCCATCATCACAGGATCAAATTTGCTCCAATATTAGTGCAGCCACCTCATACGTCCGGCGCAGCTAAGTTTTTTTAGACAATGGTGCAGCTTTTTTTTAGAAACACCTGCAATTTTATTCATACTCATAACAATTACAGGTACACTGATTTGGATCTAAAATTCAAATAAAATATAAAGTAACTCCTATGACTAAGAATTACAATGAAATCTTTTGGAAACACCTTCTTCGTTGCATCAATCTTCGTTAGAAGAAATACTCCAAAAACTTCGGTAAAAAGGCTGCAATTGGACTGGAGCAACAATATTGTCACTCTTTCACCCGCACAAACTAAACATTTTTTTGAAAACAGTAATGTTTTGGAATTTATGAACAATTTTTTCAAGCAATAACATTTTTTGAATCTTGATTTAGAAACGGAGAACAAATTTCGTACCACGACCAATTCTTTAAAGCACGAAGATTTGTTGAATCTTGAGAACAAATTTTCAAACGGAGAACAATTTTGAAAAATTCCAAACAAATTTGGAACCATGATTTTTTTAATACGTGAAAAAAATTGAAATCCGGTACATTTTCTGAATTTTGAAAGTTTGGAACAATTTTTGAATTTTGAGAACAATTTTTCAAAAACTGAACGCTTTTTGGAAACATGAACAAAAACTTAAATATTTTGAAAAAAAATAGATAGAAAGAGAATAAAAGAAAAAGAAATAAAAAACCAAAGAAAGAAAATTTGTTGAAAAGAGAAATTAACTTGAAAAGGAAAACTGAAAGAAAATAAAAAAGTAACAAAAAAAAAGAAAAAAAGAACCGAAAAAAGGAAGAAGAAAAAACAAAAAGAGTAAAAAAGGAAAATAAAAAACCGGTTCAGGAACCTTCTAGATGGTTCCCAAAACCAGTAAAAACCGACTAGGAACGTCTAGAAGGTTCCCAAAACTGGAACCTGGTAGACGCTATAGGGCCGGCCCAAAATTGATCGCTAGACAGACCCCCCTTTGCGATTCGGCGACAGCTCAACGCAACGTGCGTCCAATAAGGAATTCCGTTTTTGAAAGCAAGTTGAGTCGTCCATCCAAAAAGATGGGAAGCCTTGAGCGGTGCAGCTAAGTTGTTTTCTTCTTTGCGTGGCGTTGTCCTCCCTGGCCAGGGCCAATAGCGTAAATAACTTATTTTCTCTGTTTGTGCACTTTATATGGGCCGGAATTGTTCTGTGTGTTTGCGGGCTAAAGTCAAAACAAAGCAAGGCACGATTAAAAATGAGAAGAATAACACAGTGCATTTTTTCTGTTGTTTGTGTATTGCCGGGCTTGTGTGTGAGATTTACATTTTCCCTATTTTTTCTTATTTATTTACTTGTTTAAAATTCATGAACTTTTAAAATTCTTGGTTTTTTGTTTTGGTTTTTAAATTATTTTCCATTTTATCTCCCTTTTCCATTCTTTTCTTTTTTATTCTTTATTTATTTTTGTTCTAAATTCATGATTTTTTAAACGGATTTGCTAATTCTCAACCAGATGAGATTTAGTAGTGTCTCATCTAAGTTCTTGACCGTTCGATTTGTTCGCTTTAAATGTCGTGCAAATCTTGATCGCGTGTTGTCTTGTTGCGCGCGTCTCATGCGAGCCGTGCGTCCAGTGTCCACTTGTCAGCCCGTTCGCGCTTGCGTATTTGGTTGAACCATTTTGCGGCGCAATCTAGGGGGATTGTTTCAATTTGTTTATTCTTTTTTGTTCTACGTTGTATAAGTTAGAACATACGAGTTGGTCGCTGCCTCCTCAGTTCCATTCGCCATTTTTTCTCTCCCATTGCCCTTTGTCTTGGAGGAGAGCCAACACAAGCAGGAAGGAGGGAGTCAACCGGGGGGTTTGATCTTTGTCCCCCCGATGAAGAAGATGTCGGGCAAATGATGATATGAGTGATCTCGGATTCATCTTTATCCCTTTTGCCCTATTTTTCATCCATGGAATTTGTGCTTTTGTGTTTTTTATGATTTCCATCTAATGACTTTTTTCCTGGTTGCAACTCCATGCCCGACATGCAACTAGGCCGCCATTTTTATCCTAGTTGCAAATCACCCCTCGATACACAATTGGGTCGACCCATTTTTTGTCCCAGTTACAAGTTCACCCTCTTTGTTGGTGTCCTGGACTGGAGGGGTGCTTGCCATGTTGACCCGCCGGTAATGGGCCGGGCCGAGGACCCACCAATGACCGATGAATGGGTCGTGCAGGCCCTGACCCTCGGCGTAATCAAGATGAAGATCTCCGAAGTGTACTTAACGTGCACTTCAAGACATGTTTAAACTATCGACATGTTTATCCCTAGATTGTAACCAACCATGTGTAAACCCTAGATACCCCTAGTGTTTATATAAGCCACGGGAAGTCTGTAGAGGCACGATTGCAAGGCTTTAGAGCTTAGAACTCCTCCATACGATCATGATGTAGATCATATTGTACTTTGTACTCCATCACAATCAATATATCAGAAGCATGACGTAGGGTTTTACCTCCTCGAGAGGGCTTGAACCTGGGGAAAGATCATGTCCCTACTTTCTCATGTTATCATCTAGCTCAGATCACCAAGGTTGGGACCCCTACCCGAGATCTGCCGGTTCTGGCACCGACATTGGTGCCCATACAAGTCCTGATGTATGGTTGCAAGAGCTTGATGTCCAATCTTCGAATCAATGTCAACATTGGCTGCGGGGACATCTTCGTCCCCGACCATCTTTTCGCCTTCGGCACCATCATGTTGCATGCCAACTCAACCGGCCATCTCGGCCAAATAGAAAATTTCTGCCCTGGCCAAGCCATCCGGTTTGGCAATCTAGAGTACGGTGCAGATTCATGCGGCGAGCTTACTTTGTCAGGTTGGGTGTCAGATCAGCCTGAGAATCCCACGGATGGCATTGGCCACGCACCAGATTAGATCCCGGAGCAAGCCCACAGCGCGATCGATGCCTCGGTTCTAGCTTCAAGCTCGGATACGAGGATCCTCTCGTATGTTCAGATATCGAGCTTCCTCGGTGAAAGCCTCGAGGTTACTTCAAGCAGTACCTCGGCTAAACTTCAAGTTAACCCCACCTACTTTCAAGAGATGGGCGAGTCCGACCTCTCTGTTTTAAATGAGATGTTGGACCGAATCAAGAGTCTCGGGATCTCGGACAGGCAGACCTCGGTCTACGACCAAATCGAATGTAAATCTGAGGGAACAGAAATTTTTGTCCCACCCGCCACCACCTAGTTGCTACGGTCGAGGATTTAACCGATGTGCTGGACTATGCCTCTAAGGAGGCCATTGATATGGATGAAGATGCCGACGATACGTCATATAACGCATGACCCATAGCCATTGGTTACACCGATAATTGGGTGGCTACCTCCACCCATGATGTCTACATGATAGACACTCCTAAAGATGACGAAAGAGATCGATAAGGAGCCTCCCAAACATCAATGCCAGAGATGCCATAATAAAGGCGCAGGTAACAACGATACTAGCCATGAGGCAACTAATAACGGCGATGCCGCCGACAACAGCGACACTCCGAATGGTATCGAGGCCATAACGCGAGCGATATAGCTAGCGACGGTCCTGTCAACGGCACCATGCCCAAACAGGATGATGATGACCCCGAGGACCATGACTATTACCCATAGTCTAAGGAAGATTTAAGCCCTGAACCCGCCAAATTTTATATCCTCGAGGAGCCACTAGATGACCCTCGGTTACAGGCCTTCCACTGGTGGTTAATTAGCACCACCAAGAGCATGAAGCAAAAGTCCCAGAAGCTTCGAGCCGAACATGATAGACTAATGGATAAATGGACCGAGGTTATTGATACATATTCAATGCATCTATAATTTATAATGTATTAATGCCATGTATACATAAAAATTATATGGTTTTGGTATGATATGAATGGAACTAACCTGGACTGACGTTGTTTTCAGCAGAACTATCGTGGTGTTGTTTTTTGTGCAAAAATAAAAGTTCTTGGAATGGGCTGAAAATTTACGGTGATTTTTTATGGACCAAAAGAGACCCCCGAAGATTCGTGGAAGGACCAGAAGAGACACTAGGACGCGACAAGCCTAGGGGGCGCGCCCTCCCCTTAGGGAGGGCCTACCGGGCTTGTCGCTTCCTCATGGGTCCCCTCGACGTGAAACCAACGCCAAAAATTCCTATAAATATAAAAAATCCTAGAAAGAAACCTAGAACTTCCACGCCACGGGTGCAAGCCTCTGTACCGAAATGATCTCATCTGGAGACCTTCTTTGGCACCTTGCCAGAGGGGGAAATCATCACTGGAGGCCATCTTCATCATCCCAACGGTCTCCATGACGAGGAGGGAGTATTTCACCCTTAGGGCTGAGGGTATGTACTAGTAGCTATGTGTTTGATCTCTCTCTCTCTCTCTCGTGTTCTTGATTAGGCACGATCTTGATGTACCGTGAGCTTTGTTAATATAGTTGGATCATATGGTGTTTCTCCCTCTCTATCTTGTTGTGATGAATTAAGTTTTTACCTTTGAGGTTTCACTATTATCGGATTGAATACTTTTTGGATTTGAGAACACTTGATGTATGTCTTGCATGTGGATACCTGTGGTGACAATGGGGTGTTCTATCGGTTCACTTGATATATGTATTGGTATTCAACTTGCGAATTATTGTGACATTGGGGTAATCTATGCATAGGGGTTGATACACGTTTTCGTCCTACTTTCTCTGATAGAAACCTTGGGGAACTCTTTGAAGTTCTTTGTGTTGGATTGAGTATTATGAATCTGAGATTGTTTGATGCATATCGAATAATCAACTCATGGATACTTGCGGTGACATTGGAGTATCTAGGTGACATTAGAGTTGGTTGATGTGTATCATATGGTGTTATTTTAGTACGAACTCTAGGGCTGTTTGTGACACTTATAGGGATGGATCAATAGATTGATCAGAAATGATAACTTTGAGGTGGTTTTGTACCTTTAAACAATTTCATCTTGTGTTCTCTGCTAGATAAGAACTTTGGAGTGATTCTTTGTTGCACGTCGAGGGATTGTTATATGATTCAATTATGCTAGCACTATTGAGAGATTGCACTAGTGAAAGTATGAACCCTGGGCCTTGTTTCTAAGCATTGCAATATCGTTTGTGCTCCGTTTTATCACTTGTTACCTTGCTGTTTTTATATTTTCAAATTACAAAAACATATATCTACTATCCATACTACACTTGCATCACCATCTCTTCGCCGAACTAGTGCACCTATACAATTTACCATTGTATTGGTTGTGTTGGGACACAAGATATTTCTTGTATTTGATTGCAGGGTTGTTTGAAAGAGACCATCTTCAGCCTATGCCTCTCACGGATTGATAAACCTTAGGTCATCCACTTCAGAGAAATTTTCTATTGTCCTACAAAACTCTGCGCTTGGAGGCCCAACATGAGTCTTCAAGAATAAAGTTGTGTAGTAGACATCGGTTATCAGTGTCGAGCAAGAGCACGAGGAAAAATTCATGGGAAAGCAGTACTACCCGTGAAGGAGACCTCGCTATCAAGGCGCGACTGGGCTAAGAATTACGACTAACTTGCCTGGGGTCGAGACAGGCGAGCTGGAGGACACCCTAATTTTTGGGAAATGTAGTAGAAAACAAAAAGTTCGCCCTAGTAACACCCAAGAACAATATGAAGATGCATATAGGGTTTGGATCAACGATCGTTACCGACTCTGGAGTTACAGCCGAAGAAGATGAGTCAGTGTAAATCATACTTGGAGTCTCTCGAACCATTGATGACGATCACGCGAACCTCCCTCAAATCCGGTAGCGCTTCGCCGTCCAAAACTAATCGTCGTAGGAGGATTAGAGGGAGGATGTTAGAACCACATTGAGATTCCAATTATGAGGATTAGAGGATCTAGGTCAAGCTCTAATTGATCAAGTAGGATCAACTAGAACTAGAGGAACTAGAGGAGGCTCCAGAACTTGTGTGTAAAAAAGGGCCAATACCTCAAGTATATATAGGTTAGGAGGGGGCGCCACACAAGGGGGGAACGTTCTCCCCCTTTGAGACGGCCATGGGGAGGGGGAATCCCTCCCCAATTTGGTCTCCCTCCATCATTTCCAATAGGAGGGGCGCCTCCCCCAATTAGGCCTTGGTGGCCCAAGTTGCCTTCCACCAGTTGGCCTTTTAAGGCCCGTAGATATTAATTAATTATAAAAGCCCTCTAAAAATTACTAGAGCACATATTATATATAATTTAACATCACTAGATACATTTTCTAGCTACATATTAATTATTAATTATCGATAATACCTAGTATTGCCCGATAAACTACGAAACCCTTCCGGTGACCCCGAAATGCTTCTGGTGCCCCTCAAAACTGTTTTGAATATCACAAATAAATCCTTGATATTATCATCCTACTAACAATAAAAAAAATCATGGTTACCTTAAGATTGTGACCCTGTAGGTTCAGTAAATCATAGACATGAACGAAAACCCCTTCGTTCAATGACCGATAGCGGAACTATGAATGTTCATATCGATCCCTACGATTACACGAATGATATTTGAGTGAACCTTTGGTTATTATGTGATGTTCCCTTTGCTTCATGATACTTTACAAAACCCGGGATGCATCGGTATCCTCCTGAGTCATACACATGCTCATTATACCGTTCTTCCCGTCCCAGTTTTGTTCTTCTTTCTCGTTGAGGTGTTCCGGCATCCCCGTGATGTAGTAACCTGTGTCTAGCCAGACGATGATGGATGTCATCACACCGAGAAGGCCCTAAGAATATCTCTCCATCTTTGGAGGAGAAAATCCCACTCTCGAGCTATCTAGTCCTTTGTCAAACTTTCCAATGAACCCGTAAGTTATCATTATGATCACTGTATTACTCATGATGTTTGAGCAACCCCAAAGTCCACCATATGGTAGGAAGTGACTACGATACTCTCATGGTTTGAGGAACTAAAACACATGCTAACACTCCATGTTATAACAATTGATTTCAGACGGTATCATCTCAAACTATAACAAACAAAATTGGGTGATTCAATATGATCATTCTTCTAACGTCATACTCTCATTGTTGTTTTAGGACTATCGTTACACTTAACGATATCCTAAGATACAGAAAACACGATCACCAACAACACTTGAGCCAGACTTAGAGTCAAGATCGGGAACCTATATTATATCGTTTATCATTTCACACGTGCATATGAGTTTTCCACTGAGTCGCATATTCCAGAATCATAGCGGTTATAACATGAAATATAAACTCTTAATTATGAAAATGGAAATATAATAATACAATATTATTGACTCTAGGGCATATTTCCAATAGTCTCCCACTTGCACTAGAGTCAATGATCTAGTTGCATTGTCTATTTAACACATATCGCTTATCTGGAGTTCCTCGGGCTTTGCTTGTGGTCGAACCTTCACCATCAGTTTTGACATATTCAAGACCATGTAATATTTGTGCCAGTCATGTTTGCTATTGTAGGATATTGATTCTTATCGCTTTGAGCAATGGTGATGTAGGGTGGAACCCTAAGTTCATGATCTTTTCACACTTGGAGGGGGAAAGGAGCAATTCAAGAGAAGAACACAAGAAGAACTCTCAAATAGACAAGATCCAATCAAACATATGCTAAATCCACATACACATAGAGGGGATACAAAGGTCCAAATCCAACACAAGATGGTAACAAAGGCACTAGTTCATCCCAATCCTTGAAGGAGTTGAGGTCTTAAATCCTAGAAGGATCTTCCCTAAGAAGGGGTCTTGAATACACTTGGGGGATCTTCTCCTAGGAGGTCTTGGTCTCCATAGGAGTAGGGGTAAGTGGATGAGCAAAGCTCTATCTCTAATGAGCTCTAACCTTTGGTAACTCTAGCTAGGGGGTGAGGGTCTATATATAGTGCTGGTACAAGTGGGGCGAAGGAAAGGGGTACATGGGCCTCTGGCCCGTTTAGGCACGCATATGTGCCGGACGTCCAGGCTGGGGGCCGTATGTTCGGGGCTTCGGGACGAGCCAGATGTCTCGAGTCACGGCCGGATGTCCGGGCTAGCCTGGGTCCAGCTTTTGTAGGTATCAGGTCGGATTTCCGGGCAGGGGTCGGATGCCCGGTGGCTCGCATCAGGTTAGATGTCTGGGTCCTGTATCTTCTGGGCGGCGGGACTGCTGCTGTTGTGGCTGTCTTCGGGCGCTGGATATCCGGGCCATGGGCCGGATGTTCGACCGCTGTAGTTGTTCAATGGTTCCTCTCGTGGCACTACTAGGAAAAGGGCTAAAGATAGGATTGACACTAATGGCGCACCAGAGAAGTGGTGCGCCACTACTATATACTAATGGCGCACCTGGTGGAGATACGCCATTAGTGTGGAATACACTAATGGCGCACCAGGCAGAAGGTGCGCCACTAGTAAAACAATTTTTTTTCATTTTTTCAAACATTCTAATGGCGCATCCGGGCAAAGTGCGCCATTAGTAGTTAGAACTACTAATGGCGCACTGGCGCGCCATTAGTAGTTAGAACTACTAATGGCGCACTGGCGACAGAGTGCGCCAGTATTTTTTTTTACTTTTTGGCAAAAAAACTTTCTAATGGCGCACCGCCGCTCGGTGCGCCATTAGTACGCTTCCCCCCCACTCCACCTATTCCCCTCCCTTCCTTCCTTCCCACTCAGTATGCCCCCTCCGCCCCAACCGTACGCC
>NC_041386.1:80618823-80657990 GCF_002162155.2 Triticum dicoccoides | reverse complement strand
CCCCCACCCCGACGTCCGCTACCAGGCCGCCCCAGGTACAGTTCCATTTCTGGTTTCTTAGAGAGCATCTAAGTGAGGTGGCCAGCAAAATTTGGAATGCATTTCATTTTGATACAACTAAGTTAGATAAGTGGCAAAATAGAGTTAGAGTAGTGAGAAAAAAGTTGAAAGGATGGAACATTAACTATGAAAGTTTTTATAGAAAACAGAAGAAAATTTTGGAAACTGCTATCGATGATATAGACAAAGAGAGTGAAATTATGCTTTATCTATAGACAAGTATAACACTAGAAAAGTTCTAGATGTGCAGTAACAACATATTAGAAAGGAGGAGCTGGTGAAGTGGCATCAGAGGTCAAAAGACACTGACCTGCTCCAGGGAAATTCTCTTACTAAATATTTTATGGCTAAAGCTAGTGGTAGAAAACGGAAGAAACATAAGATTTTATTATCTCTACAACAAGAGGAGGGTTTGATTGTAGGGGATGATAACATACTACTTTAGTATGCCATTAAATACCCTACAGAGCTCTTTGGTCCAGAGGCTAGTGTTATTAATGTCTCTTTAGATGTTCCTTCACAATGTGTGCTTGATGATATAGATAAGCAGTTGCTGATCAAACCTTTTACAGTTGAGGAAGTAAAACATGATGTTTTCCAGATGAAACATAATAAATCCCCAGGTCCTGATGGGTTTCCCAGAGTTTTTCTAGCATTTCTGGGACTTGAGTTGTGATGATTTGATGCCTCTGTTTCATGATTTTTTTAATGGAAAGTTGGATGTAGGAAGAGTTAACTATGGCATTATTACTTTGTTGCCTAAAGGGAATGATGATCCAAAGATATAGGCCTATATGTTTGCTAAATGTTCCTTTTATGACTTTTACTGTGGTCAAAGCAGAGCCGTTGTTGTAGCTGATAAGATTATATCCCCTGTGGACGGCTTTTGTGAGAAATATGTTTATTTTAGATGGTGTGCTATTGTTGCGTGAGATAATTCATGAGATTAGAGTTAAGAAAAGAAGTGCTGTTAATTTCAAGCTTGATTTTAAGAAAGGATAAAATTAACTAGGATTTTTAGAAAAGGTGATGGTTATGAAAGGGTTCCCAATTAAATTTGGAAAGTGGGTTATGACTTATGAGTACTGTTAATGATGGTAAGGTGGATTTTCTAGCTCATTACATGTATTGTTTGTAGCTACAAATAATTATGCATAGTGATACCTTTTATCGAGTCCTTTTTGCTCAAGCTTTTAGTTCTTTCTGCAATACAGTTGTATTACATCTTTTACCAGTGAGTAAATTCGCTTCATAAAATTAAAGTGATCATCAATAAGCTGTGCCTCAGTGCTGTTTAGTTGTGAGTGTGAAGTAAAATAAATAAATCATGTTTCTCTAGGTATATTCCAAACATCAAAGTTGAAATAACTTTGATTTCCTAGATATAGATAGTTAGGCACACAAGTTTGCTGGTAAATCTATATGTCTGCCAGATCATGATTTCTTCTTATATACAAGGTGTTATTTTAGCTATGAACAACGATATGATTACAAGTCCATTGCCATACCACATTCATAGTTTGGAATGTATCTCTCTGCTATCTTATCATACAATCAATTTTCGATGGGGATCGACCATCCATTCACCAGCTAACGGAGAATATCAAAGCAGAGGCTACCCTTTATTGGTGATCCCAATCACCTGGGATGTCCACTAAGACCATTGTAACATAAACTGAAAACCACCTCCTAGGAGGCATGTAATTTGTCCTGTTGTAGCAGCAAAACTTGTCAAACAACATATTGAATTATTGGAGGATGACCACGATGAAACTATGATGCAATATGGTAGTGATGATGAAGATCACACTGGTCACAATATTGGTGATGATGACGAGTAGTTCTTATTATCTTTTGTGTTCACGTCTCTAGATCTTATCTCATGTGTTCACATCTGTCTTAATACCTTGCCTTGCCTTGTTCGGTTGTAAGGGTACTAATTGGTCTCTTCTGCTGCTTAAGTTGCATGAGAACCGAACTTTGTTAGGTATGTCAGATCTCCAAAATGATATATATATATACTTAGTTACCTATGTTATCTCTAATATGCTTAGTTTCCTATAGGTTAGCTTCATTTTACCTAAGTTGGCTCTAATATGCTAACTTAGAGCTTATATGCTTAGTTTCCTATAGGTTAGCTCCAAAATAACTTATGTTAGCACAAAATGATCAAGTTTACATAATAAGCTTATAGTCTTTTTCTTATTCTTCTTCTTTTCCAAAATGACATAGGTTAGCTTCATTTTACCTAAGTTGGCTCTAATATACTAACTTAGAGCTTATATGCTTAGTTTCCTATAGGTTAGCTCCAAAATAACTTATGTTAGCACAAAATGATCAAGTTTACATAATAAGCTTATAGTCTTCTTCTTATTTCTTTTCCAAAATTCTTCTTATTCTTCTTCTAGTGTTCTTCTTCTTCTAGTATTCTTCTAGTCTTCTTCTTTTTCTTCTTCTAACTTCTTGTTTACCATTTTGCAGATTTGATTTAATTCACGGAAGCTTGCATGGATGGAGTGCTTCTTTTCCATTTGCGTTTTTATTTTGTATCAATGTGAAACTTTTGTGAATTGATGGATAACGGTGTTGGATGAACAATGTGAAACTTTTGTAATATGTAACGATGGAACTATGTGTTGGCTATGTATGTATATATGATGGAACTTGTGTGTTGGCTATGTATGTATATATGATGGAACTTGTGTGTTGGCTATGATTGTTATATGGATGCTTGTTGTATATATATGTGCTGGATATCTCATAGGTGAAATAGTGACCTGAGATTAAGAAAAAAAATTAAAAAAATTGTTACTAATGGCGCATTACCGTGTGGTGCACCATTAGTATAGCAGACACTAGTGGTGCACCGTGGGCCATACTAATGGCGCACTGCCTGGTGCGCCATTAGAATACCAGATTCTAATGGCGCACCACAGGTGCGCCATTAGAAAAAAATTCTAATGGCGTGATACTAATGGCGCACCACTGATGCACCATTAGTAGGCAAAACTGGTGCACCATTAGTAGCCCTTTTCCTAGTAGTGTGGTGCTCTTTCATCCATGTACTTGGTGACTTGTCCATCATTCCGAGCATCTCTGAGAGGGTCTTCTTGGTACCTAAGCACACGTAGTGTCTTTGCATTAGGTAGCAACCATGTCTCACATGAATGGGAAGGGGAAGTATTTAGGAGTGGGTTCACCTTGTGTCCAATGGCGTATGCTTGAGGTCTCATCGTATGTCCACTTGGGGCTTGGGGAGTAGTCGTAGTGTACATGGGAATGATTGTAGGATGCTCAGCATCATCTCCCCCCCTTGGGAAAGATCCGACCTCGGATCATGAACCTCATCACCATGGAAACGATTGTCGTGGACGAACTTGTAGTTGGACAGAACTGAAGACATGACACAATCCAAGTACTCCAATGTGTCTCTGGAGTGGTATACATGCAAAAAGAGCAAACGCAAATGACACTCGAAAATACAATGGTTAGCGCACACAAGGGGTCCATCCAGTAAGCATGAGTTTATCCGATAATATTTTTCGTGACAAGGCACATGAAGCTTAGCAAGATAATATAGAATGATATGCAAAGCATTCATGGGAGAAAAATCATTTGTTGTACACACAAAGGTGTCGTGAATGTGAGAAATGCAACCATTGTGCAAAATGATGCCATAACAGGACGATTTATCCAAAGCAATGAATATGGCAATTGGTGCACAATGTGATTATGTTATCATGCAATTGATGGTGGGCAATGCGGTCATGATGTATGAATATGCCATCAAGGAAGATCATAACAAATTTTCTAAGAAAGTGCACAAGTTCATATATCATGGATGACATGGTAATACAAGATGCAACAAGGCAAGCATAATGTAAGTCAATCCATGCATAAGGTGCAAACTTGTCATGGAAGGAACGTTTCCATCTAGCATGCTCATCAAAAAATATGTAGGTGTCGGTGCAATATGGCAAAAGTGTGTTGGCATGCTGTTGCCCGATGTCGTGGCAAGAGTGGTGGTCCGGTAGTGCATCCACTAATTCCGAGCACTCCTCAACTTGAAGGTTCATAGGGTCCATCTCCGATGTCGGTCCTCCATCTAATATATGTATCATGTAGACAAGAAGAACGAGACAACAATTAAAGTACGACCCATACAATATGTATATTTGAGGATGGCTCAAAGGGAAGGAGTTCAACTTTAGGAGTTTCTTGAAAATGTTGGTGTCACGCATTGTGTACGCCTTCACATAACCAATGTGTCTCGTGATGGAACCACCTAACTAATCCCTCAAAGTGAAAGAACATGACAAACACTCGGAAAAACAAATGAGATTAGCATAAATGCAACACCTATCATTCCTGTGGTGAAATACTCAACAAGTGCTTTCATCATTCTTATCACAAGAAAGGACAAGGGTGTAGGTGATGGTATGTAGGCATAATATGCTAGCACAACTAAAGACATTAATCTCAATCAAACAAGCATGCATCACAAGTAAGATGTCTAAGTCTCCAAGATTAATAAGCATAGCATGGTTGCGCTCACTACACGTGAATATTAGAGAGGCAACTAAAGGAGACAAGTGACAATGATCAAGATAAATCATGTGAGAGGCATGTATATATACGCCATCAACCCAATGAAATGAGTAATTATGTATCAAGGGTGATGCAACCAAGAAAGTAATTATATGAATCAAGTCATGTAAGCTAGTAGTGTGAAGATGCAACAGACTAGAGGTAATCATGGTCATCATGTCATGTGTGCAAATAGTGGGCATATATAATGCACATGACATATCACAAGCATGAAGACAAGATATGAGTAAGGTATCACCATGGTATTGGCAAGAAGTCTTATGTAGATAGTAATTGAACATCATGGATCTACCAACACAAGAAGCAACAATAGAATGGAGCATGTATAGAGCATGGCAATAGCAACTAGTATCTCCACCAAGCAAGCAAATACACATAGAAATAGTAGAATGGTGAATCATGGGTAAATGCAAGAAAGGGTCACAATTGCATGGCAAAGGCATAGAAAGAGGCATAACATGCAAAGTGAACATGAAGGCATAAGGTGACAAATGGTACATAGCCCATAGCCGTGTGAGAGCCAAGTAAAAGTAATGTGTGTAGTCCTTCCACAAAGGAAACAGTGGTAAGGACAATCCACGAGATCCTGAATCATCATTTCTCTCAAGAGCTTGTTTCGTCAACTCATGGGATTGTGAGGTTGACGAGTATTCATGAGTACCTACACAAAAATAAGGCGAAGGAAAAATTGTGTGTGCGTGATATATGTACACATCATCCATTATGATACGCACGTGCATGTGTTGGTTAGCACAAATACCCAATGCTCAAATAAATGAGATGCATGATATAGAAACATGTCATTCATCATGATAGGATTGTTGTTATGTATAGCGTAATGGAGACTCAAATTGTGTAATGCATCACTAGTAATATCTAGAGCATTGTCACGAATGGTATGCATATGGTGCACACAAGGGATGGAATCATGCGATCTAAAACTGCTCTCATGGCATGGAGTTTGGAATGCATCACCATATTCATGTGTAGAAATTTTATTAATGGGATGATGCACACAAAGTATGGAATCATGTGATGTAAAATAATTTTCACGACATGGCATATGGGATAAATTGCACAAAATTTGCAAAGGTAGCATAGCAATATCATCTCAAGAGAAATAAATACCACTAACCATCATCTCGTCATCTATGCCATAAGTGCAAATGAGATTTATTTTAATGGGGCATGCATAGTTACTATGTTGAGATTGTAGTGATGCAATATGAGAGATCTCACTTATTGTTGGGGAACGTAGCATGCAATTTAAAAAATTCCTACGATCACGCAAGATCTATATAGGAGATGCATAGCAACGATAAGGGGAGAGTGTGTCCATGTACCCTCGTAGACCGAAAGCGGAAGTGTTAGGTTAACGCGGTTGATGTAGTCGAACGTCTTTGCGATCCAACTGATCAAGTACCGAATGTACGACACCTTCGAGTTCAACACACATTCAGCTCGATGATGTCCCTCGAACTCTTGATCCAGCAAACTGTCGAGGGAGAGTTTCGTCAGCACGACGGCATGGTGACGATGATGGTGATGTGATCCGCGCAGGGCTTCGCCCAAGCACTACGATAATATGACCGGAGGAGTAAACTATGGAGGGGGGCACCGCACACGGCTAAGAAACAACTGTTGCGCTTTGGGGTGCCCCCTGTCCCCGTGTATAAAGGAGGAGAGGGAGGAGTCCGGACAAGGGGCATGCCATAGGGGGGGAACCGACTAGGACTCCTAGTCCAAGTCTCCCTCCCTTCCTTCTTTCGGAGGGGGAAAGGGGGGAGGAGAGGGAGAAGGGGAAGGGAAGGGGGGCCGCGCCCCTTCCCCTTGTCCAATTCAGACAGCCCATGGGGGGGGGGGGCGCCACCTCTTGCGGGCTTCCCTCTCTCTCCCCTATGGCCCATGAAGGCCCATTACTTCCCCAGGGGGTTCCGGTAACCTCCCGGTACTCCAAAAAATACCTGAAACGATCTGAAACCATTCCGGTGTCCGAATACCATTGTCCAATATATCAATCTTTACCTCTCGACCATTTCGAGACTCCTCGTCATGTCCGCGATCTCATCCGGGACTCCGAACAAAACTTCGGTCACCAAAACACATAACTCATAATACAAATCTTCATGCTAAGCTAATGGATGGGTCTTGTCCATCACATCATTCTCTAATGATGTGATCCCGTTCATCAAATGATAACACATGTCCATGGTCAGGAAACTTAACCATCTTTGATTAATGAGCTAGTCAAGTAGAGGCATACTAGGGACACTCTGTTTTGTCTAAGTATTCACACATGTATCAAGTTTCCGATTAATACAAATCTAGCATGAATAATAAACATTTATCATGATATAAGGAAATATAAATAATAACTTTATTATTGCCTCTAGGGCATATTTTGTCCAGTCTCCCACTTGCACTAGAGTCAATAATCTAGTTCACATCGCCATGTGATTTAACACCAATAGTTCACATCTTCATGTGATTAACACCCATAGTTCACATCACCATGTGACCAACACCCAAAGGGTTCACTAGAGTCAATAATCTAGTTCACATCGCTATGTGATTAACACCCAAAGAGTACTAAGGTGTGATCATGTTTTGCTTGTGAGAGAGGTTTAGTCAACGGGTCTGTCACATTCAGATCCGTATGTATTTTGCAAATTTCTATGTCTACAATGCTCTGTATGGAGCTACTCTAGCTAATTGCTCCCACTTTAATATGTATCTAGATTGAGACTCGGAGTCATCTGGATCGGTGTAAAAGCTTGCATCGACTAACTCTTTACGATGATCTCTTTTATCACCTCCGTAACCGAGAAATATTTCCTTAGTCCTCTTAGGTAACTAAGGATAACTTTGACCGCTGCCTAGTGATCCACTCCTGGATCACTATCATACCCCCTTGCCAAACTCATGGCAAGGTACACAATAGGTCTATTACACAACATAGCATACTTTATAGAACCTATGACTGAGGCATAGGGAATGACTTTCATTCCCTTTCTATTTTCTGCCGTGGTCGGGTTTTGAGTCTTACTCAACTTCACACCTTGCAACACAGGCAAAAACTCCTTCTTTGACTGTTCCATTTTGAACTACTTCAAAATCTTGTCAAGGTATGTACTTATTGAAAAATCCTATCAAGCGTCTTGATCTATCTCTATAGATCTTGATGCTCAATATGTAAGTAGCTTCACCGAGTTCTTTCTTTGAAAAAACTCCTTCCAAACATTCCTTTATGCTTTCTAGAAAATTCTACATCATTTCCGATCAACAATATGTCATTCACATATACTTATCAGAAAAGCTGTAGTGCTCCCACTCACTTTCTTGTAAATACAGGCTTCGCCGCAAGTCTATATAAAACTATATGCTTTGATCAACTCATCAAAGCGTATATTCCAACTCCGAGATGCTTGCACCAATCCATATATGGATCACTGGAGCTTGCACATTTTGTTAGCACCTTTAGGATTGAGAAAACCTTCTGGTTGCATCATATACAATTCTTCTTTGAGATATCCATTTAAGGAATGCCGTTTTGATATCCATTTGCCAGATTTCATAATGTCGCAATTGCTAGCATGATTCGGACGGACTTAAGCATCACTACGGGTGAGAGAGTCTCATCGTAGTCAACTCCTTGAACTTGTCGAAAACCTTTTTGCGACAGGTCGAGCTTTGTGGACAGTAACATTACCATCAGCACCAGTCTTCCTCTTGAAGATCCATTTATTCTCTATGGCTTGCCAATCATCGGGCAAGTCAACCAAAGTCCATACTTTGTTCTCATACATGGATCCCATCTCAGATTTCATGGCCTCAAGCCATTTTGCGGAATCTAGGCTCATCATCGCTTCCTCATAGTTCGTAGGTTCATCATGGTCTAGTAACATGACTTCCAGAACAGGATTACCATACCACTATGGTGCATAACGTGCTCTGATTGACCTACGAGGTTCGGTAGTAACTTGATCTAAAGTTTCATGATCATTATCATTAGCTTCCTCTCTAGTTGGTGTAGGCATCACGGGAACTGATTTCTGTGATGAGCTACTTTCCAATTCAAGAGAAGGTACAATTACCTCATCAAGTTCTACTTTCCTCCCACTCACTTCTTTCGAGAGAAACTCCTTTTCTAGAAAGGATCCATTCTTAGCAACAATTTTTTTTCCTTTTGATCTGTGATAGAAGGTGTACCCAATAGTTTCTTTTGGGTATCCGATGAAGACACACTTCTCCGATTTGGGTTCGAGCTTATTAGGCTGAAGTTTTTTCACATAAGCATCGCAACCCCAAACTTTAAGAAACGACAGCTTAGGTTTGTTGCCAAACCACAGTTCATACGGTGTCGTCTCAACGGATTTAGACGGTGCCCTATTTAACGTGAATGCAGCTGTCTCTAGTGCATAACCCCAAAACGATAGTGGTAAATCGGTAAGAGACATCAAAGATCGCACCATATATAATAAAGTACGGTTATGACGTTCGGACACACCATTACGCTGTGGTGTTCCAGGTGGCGTGAGTTGTGAAACTATTCCACATTGTTTTAAATGAAGGCCAAACTCATAACTCAGATATTCGCCTCCGCGACCAGATCGTAGAAACTTTATTTTCTTGGTATGATGATTCTCTACTTCACTCTGAAATTCTTTGAACTTTTCAAATGTTTTAGACTTGTGTTACATTAAGTAGATATACCCATATCTGCTCAAATCATCTGTGAAGGTCAGAACATAACGATACCCGCCGCTGATACGTCTCCAACGTATCTATACTTTTTGATTGTTCCATGTTGTTATATTATCAATCTTGGATGTTTTATAAACATTTTATAGTCATTTTATATCATTTTTTGGTACTAACCTATTGACATAGTGCCAAGTGCCAGTTGCTGTTTTTTGCATGTTTTTTACATCACAGGAAATCAATATCAAACGGAGTCCAAATGCAATGAAACTTTAAGGAGATTTTTTTGGACCAGAAGGAATATAATGGGCCCTGGCTGCGCCTGGGAGTGCTCCGAGGAGAGCACAACCCACCAGGGCGCGCCAGGAGGCCCAGGCGTGCCCTGGTGGGTTGTGCCCACCTCGGGTGCCACCGGACCGCCTCTTTGATCTATAAATACCCCAATATTCCCAAAACCCTAGGGGAGTCGACAAAATATTGATCAAGCCGCCGCGGAGTCCAGAACCACCAGATCCAATCTAGACACCATCTCGGATGGGGTTCACCACCTCCATTGGTGCCTCTCCGATGATGCGTGAGTAGTTCTTTGTAGACCTTCGGGTCCGTAGTTAGTAGTTAGATGGCTTTCTCTCTCTCACTCTCTCTCTCTTAATTCTCAATACAATGGTCTCTTGGAGATCCATATGACATAACTCTTTTGCGGTGTGTTTGTTGGGATCGAAGAACTTTGAGTTTATGATCAGATCTATCTTTTTATATCCATGAAAGTATTTGAGTTTCTTTGATCTCTTTTATGCATGATTGCTTATAGCCTCATATTTCTTCTCCGGTATTCTGGTTTTGTTTGGCCAACTTGATCTATTTATCTTGCAATGGGAAGAGGTGCTTTGTAGTGGGTTCGATCTTACGGTGCTTGATCCTAGTGACAGAAGGGGAAGCGACACGTATGTATCATTGCTACTAAGGATAAAACGATGGGGTCTATCTCTACATAGATAGATCTTGTCTACATCATGTCATCGTTCTTATTGCATTACTTCGTTTCTCCATGAACTTAATACACTAGATGCATGCTGGATAGCGGTCGATGTGTGGAGTAATAGTAGTAGATGCAGGCAGGAGTCGGTCTACTAATCTTGGACGTGATGCCTATATAATGATCATTGCCTGGATATCATCATGAGTATTTGAAGTTCTATCAATTTCCCAACAGTAATTTTTTCACCCACCGTTTGCTATTTTTCTCGAGAGAAGGCACTAGTGAAACCTATGGCCCCCGGGTCTCTTTCTCATATATTTGCCTTTGCGATCTACTTTTATTTGCCATTTATTTTCAGATCTATTAAACCAAAAATACAAAAATACCCTTCTGCAATTTATCCTTATTTATTTTATTTGGCGTTCAATATATCAATTTACTACAATTTTATCTCACGTCCGTTTGCTTATCTTGAGGCGCCGTACCCGGAAGGGATTGACAACCCCTTTAACACGTCGGGTTGCGAGGACTTGTTATCTGTGTGCAGGGGCTATTTACGTTGTGTTGCTTGGTTCTCCTACTAGTTCAATAACCTTGGTTTCATATCTAAGGGAAATACCTACCGCCGCTGTGCTGCATCATCCCTTCCTCTTTGGGGAAATACCGACGTAGCTTTAAGCGACATCAAAAGGAATTTTTGGCGCCGTTGCCGGGGAGGATCTTCAACATATTCCAGGTTCCTAATCACAAATCTCATCTCCTCACAATTTACATTATTTTCCATTTTCCTCCCATTTTCCTCTCCCCCACTTCACAAAAAATTGCAGTTTTATTCGCCTTCTTTTTCGTTCGCCGTTCTCTTGCTTTCCAGTCTTGATGGCTAGCGTTCCTACTGCTCCTTTGTCACCAGATTTTGAAGTTATTTACTTCAAGCAAAGACAAGGAGAAAAATTGAAAGATGCCTGGTATAGACTTATGGAATCGTATCGTATTTCTAATTTAAAGGGGGACGCTAAGGTTTTGCTTCGTAATTTTTACATAGGATTGGCTTTGCATCATAGACAACTTCTAGATTTTGCTGCTAAAGGAAATTTCATTGAGCTTGATGCCAATGATGCCTATAAATTTTAGAAGGAATTTAGGGAATTCCACCTCAAAAGAAGGGGTTTTCTTTTACCCCTGAGGGAGCTCAAATGTTGGAAAAACTTGGTGATTTGCATAAACATATGGTAGAAATACAAAAATATAATGAACCCCTCAAACACCTCAATGGTAGTATCAATCACATGAATACCCTGATTACTCTTTACAACAAGTCATTGGATATTTTGGATCTTAAGATGGTTTCTTTCCCGGAGAATTTAGGGAAGCGTAAAGCGCCTCCCAGGTTTGAGAAAACCCTTACAAAAGTTGCCAAAACTTCAGAAGACAAAACTTAGATCCTTGCTTTATGCCTAGCTAAGGGCGTAAAACTATAGCGCTTGTTGGGAGGCAACCCAATGGATACAATTTACTTTTGCTTTTTGCTTCCTGTTTTTGTGTGTTAGCACAGTTATGCTACTGTTATGATTGTGTTTTTTAATGTTTTAATTAGCGTTTGTGTCAAGTAAAGCCTTTAGGATCTTCTTGGGTGATAGTTGTTTGATCTTGCTCAAAAACAAAAAAATTCGCGCTCACAAAAATCATTCTTATTTTTTATCAGAAGCAATAAAATACCCATTCCTCTTGCAGTAGATCAATATACAAATTGCCAGGCCGTACTAACTTTTCAGAATTTTTTAAGTTACAAAAGTATTCGAAATAGTCAGATTGCTCAGACTATTCTGTTTTGACATATTCTGTTTTCTTTGTGTTGTGTGCTTGTTTTGATGGCTCTATGGTTTTCTTTGATGAGTTTTTGCTGTAGAAAAGTTGGAATATAGTAGATATAATGCAAGAACAAAATAAGAATTGGTTTGACACAACACTTATAGTAGTGATTTATTTTCTTATACTAACGGATCTCACGAAGGTTTTGTTGAGTTTTGTGTGATTGATGTTTTCAAGTTTTGGGTTATCTTATGATGGATGACGGAATAAGGAGTAGAAGAGCCTAAGCTTGGGGATGCCCCGGCATCCCAAGCTATTATCCGAAAATGAGCAACCAACTAAGCTTGGGGATGCCCCCAAGTGGCATCCCCGCTTTCTTCTAACGACCATCGGTATTTTACTCAAAGCTATATTTTTATTCGCCACATACTATGTGTTTTGCTTGGAGCGTCTTGTATGATATGAGTCTTTGCTTGTTTTATTTTGTGTTTTAAGTCTTGATTCCTTGCTGGACACACCTATTTGAGAGAGCCAAAATTATGTCATGACTTGTTAGAATTGCTCTCTTTGCTTCACTTAAAATTTTATGAGCTATGGACTTGCTCTAGTGCTTCACTTATATCTTTTTGAGCACGGTGTGCTTCAATATTTTTGAAGAAATGCTCTCTTGCTTCACTTATATCTTTTTGAGCATAGTGTGCTTTAGTATTTTTGAAGAAATGCTCTCTTGCTTCACTTAGATTTATTTGAGAGTTAGTAAAATTTTCAAAAAATTCTCTCTTGCTTCACTTAAATTAATTTGAGAGAAAGAAAGAAATATTATGCTCATGATCTTCACTTATATTTGTTTGAGCTTATGAAAAGCAACACATGAAAATTAGTCCCAAAGTGATAGATATCCAAGAAGGATATAATAAAAACTTTTATGAAGATCATTGGACAAAATAAACTTGATTCTTAGTAATAGTTTTGAGGTATGATGATGTGATACGTGAGTTATGTTGCTGAGTAATTACGCTTTAGTACGAATATTGGTGTTAAGGTTTGTGATTCCCTATGCAAGCACGAAAGTCAATAGTCATGCAATGAAATTATATCCTACTTGTGGTGCATTATTCGGTGTTAATTATGCTTAATGCTCACTTATGAGATTATCCGTTTCTTGGTTGGTCTCTTCTCAATCTTTTGCTAGCCTTCATTTTGCACTAAGTATGATCTCTACTTGTGCATCCAAAATCCTTTAAACCAGTTTTGCCGCATGAGTCCATTATATCTACCTATATGCGGTATTCTTTTGCAGTTCTAAGCAAATTTGCATGTGCCATCTCTAATTTTCAAAATAAACTTCTCTTTTGTGTGTTCATTTCACTCGCGGAGCGGTGAGGGGTGGCTAATATTTTTCATGCTAGATGTGTTATTCTCACGATGAGTGTTTATTCACTTGACATTGCACGAGAGTAAGGCAAAGGTATTAGGGATGCCCAGTCCTGAAATGAAAAAAATAATTTACTTTATGTTGTCAAATAATAAATTCCTTTGAAAGTGTTGGTATGAAAGGCACCCGTGGATACGGTTAGCCATGGAAAGTGACAGAATGGTGGAAAAAGGAATGAACTTTATTTTCTGTTTGGGAACCGCCTATGATATATCTAGCATGGGAAGTGTTGGGAACTCTAAGTCGTTTTCGTTGGTGGGATGGATACACCTCCCAAAATGTTTTTATCTCTAAGTTTTTCGCTTTGAGCTCTGGCACCTCTACAAATCCCTGCTTCCCTTTGCGAATGGCATTTCTTTTACTTTATGCAATTTTTATTTTGAATTCGAGTCTCCATCTTCTCTTATAAAAGCACCAACTAGGAGGCAATATGATCGTACTTGAGTATTGGGTGTAGCTAATATGCGAGTGTGTTTCGTGAATGGATCAATGGTTGAGCATGATGGGCTAGGGATAACTTATTTTAGCGTTGATATTTTGAAACACATGGTTGCTTGTTGATATGCTTGAGTATTTAAATTATCATGTCAAAACTAGACTATTGCTTTGAATCACATAAAAGTCCAAATGTCCATGCTATAAAGAAAGAATATGATATGACATGTTAGGTAGCATTCCACATCAAAAATTCTGTTTTTATCAGTTCCCTACTCGAGGACGAGTAGGAGTTAAGCTTGGGAATGCTGATACGTCTCCAACGTATCTATAATTTTGATTGTTCCATGCTGTTATATTATCAATCTTGGATGTTTTATAATCATTTTATAGTCATTTTTTGGTACAAACCTATTGACATAGTGCCAAGTGCCAATTTCTGCTTTCTGCATGTTTTTTACATCGCATGAAATTAATATCAAACGGAGTCCAAACGCAATGAAAATTTATGAAGATTTTTTTGGACCAGAAGGAACATAATGGGCCCTGGCTGTGCCTGGGGGTGCTCCGAGGAGAGCACAACCCACCAGGGCGCGCCCTGGTGGGTTGTGCCCACCTCGGTTGCCCCCAGACCGCCTCTTTGCTCTATGAATACCCGAATATTCCCAAAACCCTAGCGGAGTTGACAAAATATTGATCCAACCACCGCAGAGTCCAGAACCACAAAATCCAATCTAGACACCATCTCGGATGGGGTTCACCACCTCCATTGGTGCCTCTCCGATGATGCATGAGTAGTTCTTTGTAGACCTTCGGGTCCGTAGTTAGTAGCTAGATGGCTCTCTCTCTCTCTCTCTCTCTTGTGATTCTCAATACAATGGTCTCTTGGAGATCCATATGATGTAACTCTATTGCGGTGTGTTTGTTGGGATCGATGAACTTTGAGTTTATGATCAGATCTATCTTTTTATATCCATGAAAGTATTTGAGTTTCTTTGATCTCTTTTATGCATGATTGCTTATAGCCTCGTATTTCTTCTCCCATGTTTGAACAACACATCATGGCATCAAGTTCTCTTTGGCAATCTTTAATTTTTTTGCAAGAGATAACTTCTTCTTGAACCGGACGTTAAACCGGATATTGAGAGCTTCAAAGCTTTGTGGGAGACATCTTTCCCTTGAACCGGATTTTAAACCGGAAACTTCATTTTCAGTCGGAAATTTTCCGACGGCCTTTAAACTCGAACTTGCAAGAAATTAATTATTTTTGAACCGGAAATTCTTAAACAAGATATGAGAGCTTCAGTGAGACTGACTTCCCTTGAGCCGGATTTTAAACCGGAATCCTTTCTGATGACTCGGAACTTCTTCATTGAGCCGGGATTTTGTAACTGTCATATACTTTCTAAGGTGGAAATTTTCTGATGGCCTTTAAATTTTCATCAATATAACAGTAGCCTCTGGGACCGGGTTATCTTTTCCTCCATCGTCCTGGGGTTCTTAAATTTGCTGAAACTGGCAAGATTTGCTGAGTCATGTCATCGTAGCCCCCGAGTCTCAAGGTGACTTGAGGAGTTGGCTTGAGAATCTCCATATTTGTCCGTGATATAAACCGTTATGAGTCACTCAACAGCTCAGTAATATAATAGACCCTTTTGTAGTAGACCACTTGCCCTGCATTAGAGAACTTTGCAAGCCAGAGTAGTTGCCCTTTTTAGAGAAAGCAATATGTAATATAAAAATATATTGGATGGATTTCACCTGATACGTGAGGCCAGTAGTTATCCACCATAGAGTTGATGATCACCACGGTGAAGCTAGAAATCAACCGCTGTTGAGCCGATCAAAGGGACAGACAGATGAGCCGGTCACGGCATTGTAAGTCAACGCGGACGGGCGAGTTGGCCGCAGCGTTGTAAGCCGGTGCGGACAGGTGAGTCGGCAGCGGCGTTGGAAAACGGCACGAACACGGATGAGCCGGCCGCGGGCACAGAAGACAAGTCAGTCCCGTGTGTTGATGAAGCGGAGGCGGCGACTTGCTCACGTATCTGTCCAGCAACATGGCACGGACAAGCGCTAGTGCAAAAATAATATTGGCGCATGCCCCTTTGTGGCACATTTGCAACGAATAATAGTCCCGCAAAAAAATACAACATGGCAGAACAGTATTGCTCAAATGATTTAATATGCACTTAAAAATAAATAGGATAAATAGCACCTGGTATTTTCCCCGGGCGTCTCAACCAGTGAAGAATTACTGTAAGAAAGAGTCGGTCGGATGCTTGGGTACTGACATCCAACTCATCATTGATAGACGATAACAGCTGCGGAAAAGACCACCAGGAAATTGCCCATTTGTACCGGATAAGCTCTTCTCTGGTCTTATCAGCATTCTCTTTGAGTTACAGCCGTGAGATAAACATCTTGGTCTCGTCATGAGCACACAATAATTGGCTCTGAACAATTAACAAACTCCTTGCAAGAGAAAAAGTCTTTGCGCATAACCCCTAGAAATTTGACCAAGTAATACCCTCTGGGTAGCATCAAGTGCCAATTTAGAACCAGTCAAAGCAATGGAATTTCTTCGCCACATCCCACTAAGCAAGTGCAACTTTGTAGAAGAAAGCTTATATAGTCAAGTTTTGTAGCAATATCGGTTTGTTTGTGATTCAGAACATTAGCTTCACATCCTCCCATAGTCAAACGATGGCATTAGAGAGCTGGTGTGTCAAAGTTTTTGTAATATCCCTTCTTGTCAAAGACCATTCTGACTCTGAACTTCCTTCAGCAGCTGCTCAAGCTCACATCCTCCACGGTTGGCACAGAGAATGAAATAATTGGTGAGACTCCTTGTTGTATTACACTTGTAGACCAAAAACTCTCTTGGTTGTGCGTATATGCATCATGCGTAGTCTTTGATCTGTAATGAGTAGTGTACTGTTTGACTTCATGCGTAGTCTCATCACCTTTAGCTTTTTCGCCTGAAAAGAATGAAGAAGGCGGTTTGAGGTAGAAGAAGTGAACCGGCGAGGCAAGTCACAGGCGAGGCCATGGCTGTAGTTGCCCCGGGCCGAATCCAGCAGAGCGAGTAGGCGAAGCGGCGACTCCATCGATTCCGACAGAGATGGCCAGCGGTTCATCAGCGAGACAGAGATCCAACACAAGGAAGCGGGTTTAAAAGGCGTTGTTGGTAGCGGCAAAATGAGGCGCCGGCGGCTCGGCGGAACACTGGTGTACGACGGCTTATGGCGCAGCAGAGGAGGCCCCCGGCGGCTCGAGGTGCAGCGGTATAACTGCACGAGGTCGTGGCAGCTTGAAAGCAGCGGCCCAAGGCCAAAGCCAGCGGAGGTGGAGGCGGCTCATGACGAGGCCGGCTTGGCGGTGCAGTCGAGGTAGAAGAACGAGGCCGCTCGGGGCGGCTCTGTGGCTTAAAACGGAGGTGCACCGCTGCGGAAATAGCTCGACGAGACCGACGGCTGACGGCACAACAGAGGAGGAGCAGTAGGCCGGCTTAGGAGCGGCAATTCAATTGGAGGCTCGAAGCCACGCGAGAAGCGTGGCGGAAGTAGAAGCGGGGGCACTCAAAGGGCAGCGACGGCCGGGTTCAGGGACAGCAGGGGCGGCTCATCAAGCGCGGGAGCCGACGGGCGTGGAGGTAGCCGACAAAGGCAGGCAGAAACTCGCGGGCGGCGGCTCACGCGTGGCAGCTCAGCGACGGAGGCCGAGCGGTGGCGAGATGGCAAGGGGAGCTTGAGGGGGAGTAGAAGCGAGGCAACCAGGACGGCGGCAACTCAGGTCGGATCCCAGGCGGGCGCGCGGCCGACAAGTCCGAGTTTGGTTCAACTTGGAGTCTATAGGATCCTTTTTCTTGTCATGGTAGTCTTCTTTTTTATTTGGTAATACAGGCGGGCTCCGATCTCTTCGGGACTTGCAAATTCTTTGACGCTGCGATGGTAGACTTTGTTGACAGAAGATGATAATCCTGAGGTCCTGTTTGCTTTCAAATAATTCACCAACTTATAAGTTGAAAAGTGTAAAAAGTGACTTATTTTATCAAACGAACTTAACTTATAAGTCACCCCAACTTATAAGTCATAAGTTGCTCCACCCCAACTTAAAATTTATAAGTGACTCTCTTTTACGTGGGTCTCATCACCTTTACATTAAAAAACAAGATGAGAAGGTGTGCTCAGGTGACTTATAAATTAGATGACAACCAAACAAACATGTTTATAAGTCACTAATTTTAAGTCATCTAACAAGTCAGGTGACTTATTGAAACCAAATAAGGCCTGAGCTTGATTTGGTGCACACACAACTTTATCAGCATATATGCTTGGAGCAGGTGAACCGGCGGGCGGCTTGGCCACGCATGCGGCAAGCCGGAGGAGGTCAGAACCAGCAATGCACTCGGTCGCGGCGGCTCGAAGTGCAGCCGACTCAAGGCGGGGCCCGAAGATCAATCCTTCTCCAACGAGCTGGCACACGTGAGGCATGAGTTTAATCGGACACGTCCTCCCATCTTGGCGACTCTAAAACGACTTAATAAATCGTAAGACGGCGGCCACGGATAGATCGTAACCCTAACTCTTCTTTGACTTGAATCTCATGAATTTGTCAAATCTGAACCGATGAACTCGGAGCTGATGCAGACCCTTTCGATCTGAGTATTTCTTCATCCAGAAAATTGCGACCTTCTCGATCTCTGGGAGAGATCCCTTCAAGAACTCAACACCACCGTGCACAGGGTTCACGGTGAGCGCCAAACTGTCGTGGAATTGTCACGGCAGATGTCCTAGTGTGAGGACTTAGTCGTGAGGCCAACACATCTATGTGGTAGCTTAAGAGGGGTTGAGCGGAATCGAGAGACGCAACGCAAGACAAGGATTTAGACAGCTTCGGGCCCCGGGAAACATCATCCGGTAAAAGCCCTACGAGCTGTTTGTGGCTAGGTCTTATTATCATCACGAGGGAGTCGCCGTAAACTGGCTCTCCTAGTTATGTCTAGCCCTAAGATTGTTTCTTCTTACTCCTCCCCTTTGAAGAGCCCTGCCCCTTCTTATATATGTTGAAGGGGCGGTTTACATGACTAGTCCTAGTTGGATTAGAATTACTCTATTACAAATGGAGTCCTAGTCTTGCTTCCTTTGTAGGGGAATATCCATTGAGCTTTCCTCATAAATCGGCCCACCATTAACATGAAACGGCCTTCTGGGCCTTGGGACTTGTCATCCGTCTGACCCGTCCGCCGGGTCACCAGTGTGTCATAATGACCCGGCGGGTTGCTTGTAAACCGCCAGGTCAGGGCGGGTCGCCAGTGAATCGCTAAGTGTCAGCCGGGTCTCAAGTAAACCGCCAAGTCCGGCCGGGTTATATTTCCGGCCGGGCCATACCGCGGGGTATATCCCCGACAGGTTTTGTTTGGCCAACTTGATCTATTTATCTTGTAATGGGAAGAGGTGCTTTGTAGTGGGTTCGATCTTACGGTGCTTGATCCTAGTGACAGAAGGGGAACCGACATGTATGTATCGTTGCTACTAAGGATAAAACGATGGGGTCTATCTCTACATAGATAGATCTTGTCTACATCATGTCATCGTTCTTGTTGCATTACTCCGTTTCTCCATAAACTTAATACACTAGATGCATGCTGGATAGCGGTCGATGTGTGGAGTAATAGTAGTAGATGCAGGCAGGAGTCGGTCTACTAATCTTGGACGTGATGCCTATATAATGATCATTGCCTGGATATCGTCATGAGTATTTGAAGTTCTATCAATTGCCCAACAATAATTTGTTCACCCACCGTTTGCTATTTTCTCGAGAGAAGCCACTAGTGAAACCTACGGCCCCCGGGTCTCTTTCTCATATATTTGCCATTGCGATCTACTTTTATTTGCCATTTATTTTTAGATCTATTAAACCAAAAATACCTTGCTGCAATTTATCCTTATTTATTTTATTTGGCATTCAATTTATCAATCTACTACAATTTTATCTCACGCCTGTTTGCCTATCTTGAGGCGCCGTACCCGGAAGGGATTGAGAACCCCTTTAACACGTCGGGTTGCGAGGACTTGTTATCCGTGTGCAGGGGTTGTTTACGTTGTGTTGCTTGGTTCTCCTACTGATTCGATAACCTTGGTTTCATATCTGAGCGAAATACCTACCGCCGCTGTGCTGCATCATCCCTTACTCTTTGGGGAAATACCGACATAGCTTCAAGCAACATCAGCCGCGAGCCTCAACACTCATCGGACCACATACATCGGTATGCATTATTTCCAATAAGTCAGTGGCTCGCTCCATTGTTCCGGAGAACGGAGTTTTAGTCATCTTGCCCATGAGGCATGGTTTGCAAGCATCAAATGATTCATAATCAAGTGATTCCAAAAGCCCATCTGCATGGAGTTTCTTCATGCGCTTTACACCAATATGACCTAAACGGCAGTGTCACAAATATGTTGCACTATCATTGTCAAATTTGCATCTATTGGCATCAATATTATGAATATGTGTATCACTACGATCGAGATTCAATAAACCATTTACATTGGGTGTATGACCATAGAAGGTTTTATTCATACAAATAGAACAACAATTATTCTCTGACTTAAATGAATAATCGTATTGCAATAAACATGATCTAATCATATTAATGCTCAACGCAAACACCAAATAACTTTTATTTAGGTTCAACACTAATCCTGAAGGTAGAGAGCGTGTGTGATGGTGATCGTATCAACCTTGAAATTACTTTCAACACACATCGTCACCTTGTCCTTAACTAGTATTTGTTTATTTTGCAACTCCTATTTCGAGTTACTACTCTTAGCAACTGAACCGGTATCAAATACCGAGGGGTTGCTATAAAACACTAGTACAGTACACATCAATAACATGTATATCAAAATATACCTTTGTTCACTTTGCCATCCTTCTTATCCGCCAAGTATCTGGGGTAGTTCCACTTTCCAGTGACCATTTCCTTTGTAGTAGAAGCACTCAACTTCGGGCTTGGGTCTAGCTTTGGGCTTCTTCACGGAGTGGCAACTTGCTTGCCATTCTTCTTAAAGTTCCCTTTCTTTCCCTTGCCCTTTTTCTTGAAACTAGTGGTCTTGTTAACCATCAACACTTGATGCTATTTCTTGATTTCTACCTTCGTCGATTTCAGCATCGCGAAGAGCTTGGGAATCATTTTCGTTATCCCTTGTGTATTATAGTTCATCACGAAGTTCTAGTAACTTGGTGATAGTGACTAGAGAACTCTGTTAATCACTATCTTATCTAGAAGATTAACTCCCACTTTATTCAAGCGATTGTAGTACCCAGACATTCTGAGCACATGCTCATTAGCTGAGCTATTCTCCTCCATCTTGTAGGCAAAGTGCTTGTCAGAGGTCTCATACCCCTCAACACAGGCATGAGTCTGAAATATCATTTTCAGCTCTTGGAACATCTCATATGCTCCATGGCATCCAAAACATTTTTGAAGTCTCGGTTCTAAGCCGTAAAGCATGGTGCACTAAAATATCAAGTAGTCATCATACCGAGCTTGCCAAGCGTTCATAATGTCTGCATCTGCTCTTGCAATAGGTCTGTCACCTAGCGGTGCATCAAGGACATAACTCTTCTGTGCAACAATGAGGATAACTCTTAGATCACGGACCTAGCCCACATCATTGCTACTATCATATTTCAACTTAGTTTTCTCTAGGATCATATCAAAATAAAACAGGGGAGCTATACGCGAGCTATTGATCTACAACATAGATATGCAAATACTATCAGGACTAAGTTCATGATAAATTAAGTTCAATTAATCATATTACTTAAGAACTCCCACTTAGATAGACATCCCTCGAGTCATCGAAATGATCATGTGATCCATATCAACTAAACCATGTCTGATCATCATGTGAGATGGAGTAGTTTTCAATGGTGAACATCTCTATGTTGATCATATCTACTATATGATTCACGTTCGACCTTTCGGTCTCAGTGTTCTGAGGCCATGTTTGTACATGCTAGGCTCGTCAAGTTTAACCCGAGTATTCTGCATGTGCAAAACTGTCTTGCACCAACTGTATGTGAATGTAGAGCTTATCACACCCGATCATAACGTGGTGTCTCGGCACGATGAACTGTCACAATGGTGCATACTCAGGGAGAACACTTATACCTTGAAATTTTAGTGAGGAATCATCTTATAATGGTACTGCCGTACTAAGCAAAATATGATGCATAAAAAGATAAACATCACATGCAATCAAAATATGTGACATGATATGGCCATCATCATCTTGTGCCTTTGATCTCTAAGGGAGTCCTGGATTAGGGGGTGTCCGGATGGCTGGACTATACCTTCAGCCGGACTCCTGGACTACGAAGATACAAGATTGAAGACTTCGTCCTGTGTCCGGGAGGGACTTTCCTTGGCGTGGAAGGCAAGCTTGGCGATACAGATATGTAGATCTCCTACCATTGTAACCGACTTTGTGTAACCCTAACCCTCTCCGGTGTCTATATAAACCGGAGGGTTTTAGTCCGTAGGACAACATAGACAACAACAATCATACCATAGGCTAGCTTCTAGGGTTTAGCCACTCTGATCTCGTGGTAGATCTACTCTTGTACTACCCATATCATCAATATTAATCAAGAAGGACGTAGGGTTTTACCTCCATCGAGAGGGCCCGAACCTGGGTAAAACTTCGTGTCCCTTGCCTCCTGTTACCATCCGGCCTAGACGCACAGTTCGGGACCCCTACCCGAGATCCGCCGGTTTTGACACCGACATTGGTGCTTTCATTGAGAGTTCCTCTGTGTCGTCGCCGTCAGGCTCGATGGCTCCTACGATTATCAATAGCGATGCAGTCTAGGGTGAGACATTCCTCCCCGGAAAGATCTTCGTCTTCGGCGGCTTCGCACTGCAGGCCGATTCACTTGGCCATCTGGAGCAGATCGAAAGCTACGCCCCTGGTCGTCAGGTCAGATTTGGAAGTTTAAACTACACAGCTGACATCCGCGGGGACTTGATCTTTGACGGATTTGAGCCACTGCCGAGCGCGCCGCACTGTCCCGACGAGCATGATCTAGCTCTACCGCCAAAAAGTGCCCTGGAGGCCGCACCCGCATCGGCTTCGACCCTTAATTCAAAGCTAACTATGCCGATCGAGGATGGGCGGTTGGACGCCGCCTCGGGGGCTGCGATCCCAACGACGATCGAGCTGAACACCAGCCCCGCACTCCACGAGACTCGTGATTCCAAGGAGCCGGACTCCTCTCCGGACTCTGAACCATTCACGCCTCCGCCGATCGAATCCGTTTGGGCGCCGATCATGGAGTCTACTGCCGGGGACATCTTTCAGCACTCGCCCTTCGGCTATATTATGAAATCACTAAAGTCTCTCTCTTTATCAGGAGAGCCCTGGCCGGACTACGGTCAGCAAGATTGGGATACGGACGATGAAGAAATTCAAAGCCCACCCACCACCCACTTTGTAGCCACTATTGACGATTTAACCGACATGCTCGACTTCGACTCTGAAGACATCGACGGTATGGACACCGATGAAGGAGACGATGAAGAACCAGCGCCTATTGGGCCCTGGAATGCCACCTCGTCATATGACGTATACATGGTGGACGCACCAAAAGATGACGACGAGGAGCGGAAGGACGCACCGAAAGCTTGTTCCCTCGAAAAGCAGTCAAAGCGGCGACGCAAGCGCCGCCCCAAATCCCGCCTCGACAGAAATAGCGATCACACAGACCCAACACTGGAGTAGGGCGAACCACTGCCGGACAACGGCAATCCGGATGATCAAACCGAACAAACAAATTCTATCAAGGATAATGGTCCGGACGACACAATGCTGGACATGCACCTGAAGCAGCAGAATGCCCGTAAAAGGCTTGTTGCCACCGCGAGGAGTCTTAAAAAGCAGAAGCAAAGGCTCAAGGCCGCGCAAGACACACTCCAAATCAGATGGAGTAAAATGCTCAACACTGCAGCGAGGTACGGCGACAATCGCCCCTCCAAGAGCTACCCAAAGCGGAAGCTGCTACCCGAATTCGATGAGGAGGCCTCAGACCCCCCACAACCAAATATCAAAGCAGCCACCTGGTCGGATAGACGACCCCTCTACCAACACAGAGCGGCATACAATGCCGCTCACAATACAACACGCGACCCATACGAGGGCTCGCACCCAAAGGACGGTGCAACAAGATCCATCTATGGACCACGCAAGCGCGCCCCAGCATACAATGCAACACAACAAACATCCGAACAACGCGGCACACCCAGCTACAGGGGTGCCGCACACCCCCTATGTTTCACCGATGAGGTGTTGGACCATGAATTCCAGAGGGATTCAAGCCCGTAAACATAGAGGCATATGACGGAACAATAGACCTGGGGTCTGGATTGAGGACTACATCCTTCATATCCATATGGCTCGAGGAGACGATCTCCACGCCATCAAGTACTTACCCCTCAAGCTCAAAGGGCCAGCTCGTCACTGGCTCAAAGGCCTCCCCGAAAGCTCCATTGGAAGTTGGGAAGAGCTCGAAGATGCCTTTCGGGCAAATTTTCAAGGGACTTATGTCCGACCTCCGGATGCGGACGATTTGAGTCATATAACTCAACAGCCCGGATAGTCAGCCCGAAAGCTTTGGAACAGGTTTCTTACTAAAAAGAACCAGATTGTCGACTATCCGGACGCCAAAGCCTTGGCAGCTTTCAAGCATAGCGTCCGTGATGAATGGCTCGCCAGACACCTCGGCCAAAATAAGCCGAGAACGATGGCCGCATTAACAAACCTCATGACCCACTTTTGCGCGGGTGAGGACAGCTGGCTAGCCAGATGCAGCACCAGCGACCCCAGTACATCTGAAGTTAGAAATGGAAACAGGAAATCACGGCGCAACAGCAATAACAAACGCCGGAATAAAGAAGACAGCACGAAGGGCACGACAGTAAATGCCGGATTTAAAATCTCTCGGCCAGGTCAAAAGCCGCCCCCTAAAGGCACCAGGGATGAACTGTCCAGCCTCAACAAAATTCTGGACTAAGTATGTCAGATCCATAGTACCCCTAGTAAACCTGCTAATCATACCCACAGAGAATGTTGGGTCTTCAAGCAGTCCGGCAAGCTCAATGCCGTACACAAGGGGGAGGATACGCCAAGTGAAGATGAGGACGAGCCTCCCAAGCAAGACACAGGGGAACAAAAGAAATTTCCACCAAAAGTCAAAACAGTAAACGTGTTACACGTGATCAAGGGAAAAAAATAACGCGACACTCCCAGGAAAATATACCCAAGTGCCTGTCACCGCGAAGTCCTGCCACTGGTCGTCTCAACTGATCACTTTCGACCTTCGCGATTACTCAGCAAGTATCCGACACGCAGGATGGGCTGCCCTGGTATTAGACCCAGTAATTGGCGGATATCACTTCACACGAGTCTTGATGGACGGCGGCAGTAGCCTAAACCTAATATATCAGGATACACTCCGCGGGATGGGGTTAGACCCAACACAAATTCGCCATAGCAATACTACCTTTAAAGGAGTAACGCCAGGCCCAGGGGCTCGTTGTACGGGCTCCCTCCTACTACAAGTTATATTCGGCTCCCCCGGTAACTTCCGTCGCGAGCATTTAACTTTCCACATTGCTCCGTTTCAAAGTGGCTATCAAGCACTGCTCGGACGCGAAGCTTTCGCTTGCTTCAATGCAATACCACACTACGCCTCCCTCACACTTAAGATGCCCGGTCCACGTGGCATCATTTCAGTGCACGGAAATATCAAGCGATCCCTGCGCGCCGAAGAGAGCGAGGCTGCCTTGGCAGCCACACACTAAAGGGGCCCGGACCAGTGAAAGCATCTAGTAGGTCGTCAAGACCTTAGACACAACTAATCAAGTCCGGCGCCGCTACTTATGCCGAATAAATGGCCACACCCCTATTTGTCAATACAAGGGGCTCAACGCGCGCAGACATGTGGCAATTTCTTCTCATCTTGAATTATACATGGTTTCTTTAAAAAACTATCTTTTTGCACGACAACTTTTTCAGCTAAATTCCTCTCTTTTACACACGATCATCGTGCTACACCCGTCCAGGATACGGCACAACGGAGACACAGGCGTAGACGTGCAGCAGGGACCCGTTCCAAGGATTCTTTTTAGATTAAGACCCTGCGTAAACCTTTTTTACTGTCTCTTGTTGATACATATCCACCGTTGAAGAGGATGCTGACGTCTTGGCATGTGGCCACGCCAGAACAATGCACGTACCTGGACAGAAGGGGCTTCTTACAAAGGCCATTATTTAGGCCCGATTTATACCACTAAGACCGAATACCTTAGGGAGTGTTCGGCGTCGCGAGTTTGGCCTTATATGCATCAGCTCCGAATCATTGTCTTTGGTCAAATGTTGGGTTTGCCCGGCTCCTGTGTTTTGGTGCCTTACGTTCCGCTTTACCGGCTAAGGTAGCACCAGGAGAACTACTGCGATTGTGCCCTGGTTCTTGCGGACGAGCACCACAGTAGAGAAAGCCGAAAACTGACTGTCATGATATAGCGTGAGACTGGTCAACCACTCGATGACCTGTTGGAATGTTAGAATTCCTCCACCTTAATGAAGGGACGTTTTCCGGCCAGGCATGTACGCACCCCGGGATCGGGAGAGTGCGGAGCCACCAGGGGCTATCTAGTAGCCCCACTGTCAAACTCCTATGGCTAAGTGAAAGTGCTAAAGCATTATAGTCCGGTTGCCTCGCTCGCTCCGCTATCACCTCCTTAATAGGACCAAGATGTTGGGTTAAGTGTGAACGTGTGTTTTTGCAAGCACCTCCGCATTATATGTGTGGGGGTTGAAGCCGACGACTGCAATCTTTCAGGTTATACACATGTATACATAAACGGTTGCCCAGGAGGCATCATACTACTTTCAGGCAAAAGTATAAAAATAGCCTTATAAAAATCTATAAAAGCATGTCGCTTACAATGAGATTACATATCACTCAAACATAATATTTTTTGAGCACTGGGTCTCTATCAAACGAGCACCCTCAAGAACTTCTTCAAAGTAGTGCTCAGTAGCCCTTCGACCTATGGCCGAATCCCGCGCTGCAACAGTGGTAGCATCCATGTCCGCCCAGTATGCTTTAACACGGGAAAAGGTCATTCGTGCGCCCTCTATGCATGCCGACCTCTTCATCGCATTAATGCGCGGCTCCACGTCAAGGAACTGCTGCACCAAGCTGAAATAGCTGTTCGGTTTTGACCTTTCCGGCCATAGCTGATCCACAACAGACCTCATGGAGAGTCCGGACAACCTATTTAGTTCGGCCCATTCGGCTAATTGGTCAGTCAATGAAAGCAGACGCTCGGGAGAATGGAATTGTCTCCAAAACAGCTGGTCTCCTTCACGGTCCGTCTGACCCTGGAAGTACTTGGCCGCATCGGTAGCGCTCACTGCCAAATCCATATACACATCCTCCAAACTCCACAGCCGATCCAGAGGGGCATACCGTGGATCTCCGAACTTCCTCCGCAACATAAAGGATTTCCCAGCTACAATATCCCTGGCTTCCCGCAGCTCCTCCTTCTTTGCCCTCATAGCAGAGCGGAGGTCTTTTCTCGACGCATCAGCCTTCTCAAGGTCTGATGCCTTCACCTGGTTTTCCTTTTCAACAACCCGACAACGGTCAGCGGCGACTTTTAATTCTATGGCCATCTTGGCCATCTTATCTTGGCTCTCGCCATGCGCAGCCTTCTCGGCTTGCAACTCTTCGGCCGCCTTCAAAGCAGCCGCATTACCCAACCTTGCTTGTTCCTTGGCTCGGGCAAATTCTGCCTGCAAGGCTTCAATAGTGGCAGCTCCATCTGCAGTCACAACATATTAAAGATACTGGCATCATGCTGCTCTTCCTATGTGGCGTTTACCAGATAATGACACTTACCCTGTGCCTCGTCAAGCCTTTTGTTAACAAGCTCGATGTCGGCGTCTGCCGCATCCAACTGTCGTTCTAAATGGGCAAACTCGCTAGTCCAGCTAGCCACCGGAGCTTCCATCACCTGCACATAGAGGCAGTATGTTTATTTCCTGGGAATATGATCCTCTGTTCGTCGTCGTTTCCGACGACAACCAGAGTCTCAGGGGCTACTATCTACACAGGGCACACCTAGCATGTGCAGGACTATCATACATTATTTTACATACCTCAAAGCCTGTCAGTAGACTCATAAAAGCTTCATGCAATCCACTTTCGGCGGACGCGATTCTCTCCACCACCGTATTCATCAGCATACGGTGTTCATATGAGATGGCCGCTCGCCCCACCAACTCCCTCAGAACATCCGATCGCACACTAGACGGTGCTGGACTCTTTTGTCTGCTCTCTTCGGGATCCGGACATTGGGAGCTCCGGGGGTCAATGGGATTATCTTCTGGCCTCACCGGATTCGGAGAGTCCCTCTGCGACGACACTTCGGGGTCGCCCGCTTCCGGAGCGGAGGAGTCCGGAGGAGGCATTTCGCTCTCCATCATCTCTGGAAGAAGATCCCCCGAAGACGAGCTCATTTGAGAGGGGCTAAGGCCCGAACTGCAAAAGATATATGTGGTGGTTATTTCCTCAGAAGAAAAGATGGCATACATGTGCTATTACAGTATTTCGGGTCACTTACGACTCGCTGGAGAATTGATTCCCCCGCGGACTTTGTGCAGCAAAAGCACCCCCAAGGTAGGACCCTCTGTGGGAGACTTTTTCTCCCGTTTGGAAGCTTCGGCTTCCGAACCCCCGGACGCAGTCCTTTTCCTCCTCCGGTCGTCTTCCTTCATGGAGACGCTCGCTCCCTCAGTTAGAATGGGCAGCGTTGGGGGCCCGCGTCCGCCCGTATTATCCTCCCCGGTATCTTCCTTCAAGGGCTCCGGGCAGGGTGCGACCTGGAGCATCTTTTCCAGTACCGGATTTTCCAAACCCTCAGGGAGGGGGGCCGAACACCGAATCAACTTAGCCTTTGTTAGCCAGTCCTGGTTAAAAAGAGAACTCTCAGAGATAACTTCGTAACAAATGAGAGATAGTATATTTGGCCGGAAGATTCCTTACCTGTTCGGTGGCGTGGTTACTGCTCAGGCCCACGTCCTCGGTGATTTTCGGACACTCTACCTGAGGTCCGAAGAATGACTTGTACATCTCCTCGTGCGTCAGGCCGAGGAAATTTTGAATGACACGCGGTCCCTCAGGATTGAACTCCCACAAGTGAAGGGGCCGGCGTTTGCAAGGCTGGACTTGACGGACTAACATAACTTGTATTACCGCAACCAAACTGAAATCTCCATTAAAGAGATCTCGAATGCGGCTTTGCAGTATAGGCACGTCCTTGGCTGGACCCCAGCTCAGTCCTCTGCTAATCCATGACATCAGTTGTGGTGGAGGGCCCGAGCGGAAAACGGGGGCGGCCGCCCACTTGGCACTTCTAGGAGCCGTGATGTAGAACCACTCCTGTTGCCACAATTCAGACACCTCTGGAATGGAACCTTTGGGCCATGAAGCTCCCATCATCTTCCGTATTGAGGCACCTCCACACGCCGCATGTTGCCCCTCGATCATCTTCGGCTTTACTTCAAAGGTCTTGAGCCATAGGCCAAAGTGAGGGGTAACCCGGAGGAAGGCCTCGCACACGACAATAAATCTCGTGATATGAAGAAAGGAGTCCGGAGCTAGGTCATGGAAATCTAGCCCGTAGTAAAACATCAAGCCCCTGACGAAAGGATTCAGAGCAAGGCCTAGACCTCGGAGGAAGTGGGAGACGAACACGACACTCTCGTTGGGTTCGGGGGAGGGGACGGCCTGCCCCCGGGGAGGCAGCCGATGCAAAATCTCGGCGGTCAGATATCTGGCCTCCCTCAACTTTTTGATGTCTTCTTCCGTGACAGAGGAAGGCACCCATCGGCCTTGAAGGCTAGATCCAGACATGACTGAAGGTTCGGAGCACCTGACCTGAACTTTGGGCGTTTGAGCTTGAGGCGGGGGAAGGATTCGATTGAGCACGGGAGGGAAAAATAAAAGCCTTGTCCCTTTATAAAGAGGGTGAATATCAAGCGTCCTCTCCGTGTCCGTTTGGACTTGCCTATAATCTAGGAGTCCTAGAAGCGGTTGGGTTACCCACGCTCGTATTGATGAGAATCCCGGAATAAGGGGACACGATCTCTGCTTTAACAAGACGTGCCAAGGAAACCGCCTCGCATGACGCGCTGAGGTGGGATAATGAAACGACTCGGATAAAGGCTTGGCCGTGGTGTGTCACACTATGGAATACGTCAGCAGATTAGATTTGTGTAAATATTATTCTCTCTATGGCAATATGTGGAAACTTATTTTGCAGAGCCAGACACTATCTTTGTGTTCAAAATCTTCTATGAAGTACTTGGAGGAGGAACCCGCCTTGCAATGCCGAAGACAATCTGCGCGCCGGACTCGTCGTCATTGAAGCCTGGTTCAGGGGCTACTGAGGGAGTCCTGGATTAGGGGGTGTCCGGATGGCCGGACTATACCTTCAGCCGGACTCCTGGACTACGAAGATACAAGATTGAAGACTTCGTCCTGTGTCCGGGAGGGACTTTCCTTGGCGTGGAAGGCAAGCTTGGCGATACGGATATGTAGATCTCCTACCATTGTAACCGACTTTGTGTAACCCTAACCCTCTCCGGTGTCTATATAAACCGGAGGGTTTTAGTCCGTAGGACAACATAGACAACAACAATCATACCATAGGCTAGCTTCTAGGGTTCAGCCTCTCTGATCTCGTGGTAGATCTACTCTTGTACTACCCATATCATAAATATTAATCAAGCAGGACGTAGGGTTTTACCTCCATTGAGAGGGCCCGAACCTGGGTAAAACTTCGTGTCCCTTGCCTCCTGTTACCATCCGGCCTAGACGCACAGTTCGGGACCCCCTACCCGAGATCCGCCGGTTTTGACACCGACAATCTCCATCTCCAAAGCACCGTTATGATCTCCATCGTCACCGGCTTGACACCTTGATCTTCATCGTAGCGTCATTGTCGTCTCGCCAACTATTGCTTCTACAACTATCGCTAATGCATAGTGACAAAGTAAAGCGATAACCATAAGGCTCCCGCCAGTTGCAGATAACTTTTACAAAACATGATCATCTCATACAATAATGTATATCTCATCATGTCTTGACCAAATCACATCACAACATGCCCTGCAAAAACAAGTTAGATGTCCTCTACTTTGTTGTTGCAAGTTTTACGTGGCTGCTACGGGCTTCTAGTAAGAACCGTTCTTACCTACGCATCAAAACCACAATGATTTTTCATCAAGTATGCTGTTTTAACCTTCAACAAGGACCGGTTGTAATCAAATTCGATTCAACTAAAGTTGGAGAAACAGACACCCGCCAGCCACCTTTATGCAAAACAAGTTGCATGTCTGTCGGTGGAACGGTGTCTCATGAATGTGGTCATGTAAGGTTGGTCCGGGCCACTTCATCCAACAATACCGCCGAATCAAAATAAGACGTTGGTGGTAAGCAATATGACTATGATCACCCACAACTCTTTATGTTCTACTCGTGCATATCATCTACACATAGACCTGGCTCTGATGCCACTGTTGGGTTATGTAGCATGTGATACGTCTCCAACGTATCTATAATTTTTGATTGCTCCATGCTATTATATTATCTATTTTGGATGTTAATGGGCTTTATTTTACACTTTTCTATCATTTTTGGGACTAACCTATTAACCGGAGGCCCAGCCCAAATTGTTGTTTTTTTGCCTATTTCAGTGTTTCACAGAAAAGGAATATCAAACAGAGTCCAAACGGAATGAAACCTTCGGGAACATGATTTTCTCAACGAACATGATCCACGAGACTTAGAGTGGGCATCAAGAAACAATCAAGGAGGCCACGAGGCAGGGGGCGCACCTACCCCCCTGGGCGCGCCCTCCACCCTCATGGGCCCCTCGTTGCTCCACCGACCTACTTCTTCCTCCTATATATATCCACGTACCCCCAAACATCCAGGAGCACCACGAAAACCTAATTCCACCGCCGCAACCTTCTGTACCCTAGAGATCCCATCTTGGGGCCTTTTCCGGAGCTCCGTCAGAGGGGGCATTGATCACGGAGGGCCTCTACATCAACTCCACGGCCTCTCCGGTGATGTGTGAGTAGTTTACTTCAGACCTACGAGTCCATAGTTATTAGCTAGATGGCTTCTTCTCTCTCTTTCGATCTCAATACAAAGTTCTCCTTGATCCTCTTGGAGATCTATTCGATGTAATCTTATTTTGTGGTGTGTTTGTTGAGATCCGATGAATTGTGGGTTTATGATCAAGTTTATCTATGAACAATATTTGAATCTCCTCTGAATTCTTCTATGTATGATTGGTTTATATTTGCAAGTCTCTTCGAATTGTCAGTTTGGTTTGGCCTACTAGATTGATCTTTCTTGCAATGGGAGAAGTGCTTAGCTTTGGGTTCAATCTTGCGGTGTCCTTTCCCAGTGACAACAGGGGCAGCAAGGCACGTATTGTATTGTTGCCATCGAGATTAAAAAGATGGGGTTTATATCATATTGCATGAGTTTATCCCTCTACATCATGTCATCTTACTTAAAGCATTACTCTGTTCTTATGAACTTAATACTCTAGATGCATGCTGGATAGCGGTCGATGTGTGTAGTAATAGTAGTAGATGCAGAATCGTTTCGGTCTACTTGTCGCGGACGTTATGCCTATATACATGATCATACCTAGATATTCTCATAACTATGCTCAATTCTATCAATTGCTCGACAGTAATTCGTTTACCCACCGTAATACTTATGCTCTTGAGAGAAGCCACTAGTGAAACCTATGGCCCCCGGGTCTATCTTCCATCATATTAATCTTCCAACACTTAGTTATTTCTATTGCCGTTTATTTTACTTTGCATCTTTATTTCTCTTTATCATAAAAATACCAAAAATATTATCTTATCATATCTATCAGATCTCACTCTCGTAAGTGACCGTGAAGGGATTGACAACCCCTTTATCGCGTTGGTTGCGAGGTTCTTATTTGTTTGTGTAGGTGCGTGGGACTTGAGCGTGATCTCCTACTGGATTGATACCTTGGTTCTCAAAAACTGAGGGAAATACCTACGCTACTTTACTGCATCACCCTTTCCTCTTCAAGGGAAAACCAACGCAATGCTCAAGAGGTAGCAAGAAGGATTTCTGGCGCCGTTGCCGGGGAGATTCACGCCAAGTCAAGTCAAGATTTGACTCCCGACAATGATCCATTTCTGGCACCGTTGCCGGAGAGTCTACACACAAGTCAAGACATACCAAGTACCCATCACAAACTCTTATCCCTCACATTACATTATTTGCCATTTGCCTCTCGTTTACCTCTCCCCCACTTCACCCTTACTGTTTTATTCGCCCTCTCTTTTCCGTTCGTCGCTTTCTTGCTTGCCTTGTCATTATGGCTAGTCCTCTATCTTCTCCATTGTCTCCCAAGAATGAAGTTCTTAATTTTAAGGAAAGGGAGGGAGAAAATATAAAAGACGCTTGGTATAGAATTTGCAATGCTCAAAATAGATCTACCAGGAAGCAATCTACTTGCGTTCTTCTCCGCAATTTTTATATAGGCGCTACTCCTTGGTATAGATATATTCCTGATACCATTACCGGAGGGAATCTCTTGGGTAGCCATACTTTTGATTCTTATAATGCTATGATAGATTTGTTTGGCTCACCACCTCTTTTGGTTAATGGAACTATGTTAACTTTGGAACATGTGATGCAAAGGCTTGAAATTATTGAGAATAAAGTTGCTACTGTAGAGTTGATTGAGAATTTGGATAAAAAGATCCACAACCAAATTACCCAATATGGATCTAAGGTGGGAGTTACTCTGAAAAGTTTTAAGGAAAAAGAACCCATAGTTAATGAAAAAATAGATCAAGATTCTACTAGAATCGATAAACTTGAGGGAATTATCACCAACTTGGGGTCCGCTTTTTCTTCGTTAAAAATACTCCAAATCCTCCTACCAAAATTTCCAAGCTTGTTTATGTTCCTAAAAATAAGGGTGAATCCTCTAGTAATGAAACCGCGGATTTAAAATCAATATGTGTTCATCCCAATCTTTTTGCTATCATTAAGGAACCATTTGCTACAAATGATTTTCTTGATTTTGTGCCTAGGAGTTTGATAATTAATAAGAATAAAGAAACTCCTAGGGTTTATAGGTGTCTTATTTAATAATTGCCCACCAAAGATGGCAATACCTAGATCTATCCTTGCTTTTATGCCTAGCTAGGGGCGTTAAACGATAGCGCTTGTTGGGAGGCAACCCAATTTTATTTTTATTTCTTGATTTTTGATCCTGTTTAGTAATAAATAATTTATCCAGCCTCTGTTTTGGTTGTGTTTTTTTGTGTTTAATTAGTGTTTGTTCCAAGTAGAACCGTTGGGAAGACTTGGGGAAAGTCTTTTTGATCTTGCTGTAAAAAACAGAAACTTTAGCGCTCATGAGAATTGCTGCCATTTTTATTTGGAAAGTGCTATTTAGTTAATTCTTTTTGAAGATGATTAATAGATAATTTCCTCACTTCCAGAAATTTATTTTAGAATTTTTGGGTTCCATAAGTTTGCGTTAGATACATATTACTACAGACTGTTCTGTTTTTGACAGATTCTGTTTTTCGTGTGTTGTTTGCTTATTTTGATGAATCTATGGCTAGTAAAAGAGTTTAAAACTATAGAGAAGTTGGAATACAGTAGTTTAACACCAATACAAATCAATAATGATTTCATTACAGTACCTTGAAGTGGTGTTTTGTTTTCTTTCGCTAACGGAGCTCACGAGATTTTCTATTTTGAGTTTTGTGTTGTGAAGTTTTCAAGTTTTGGGTAAAGATTTGATGGATTATGGAACAAGGAGTGGCAAGGGCCTAAACTTGGGGATGCCCATGGCACCCCAAGGTAAAATTCAAGGACACCAAAAATCCTAAGCTTGAGGATGCCCCGGAAGCCATCCCCTCTTTCGTCTTCGTCCATCGGTAACTTTACTTGGAGCTATATTTTTATTCACCACATGATATGTGTTTTGCTTGGAGCGTCTTGTATGATTTGAGTCTTTACTTTTTAGTTTACCACAATTATCCTTGCTGTACACACATTTTTAGAGAGACTCGCATGATTTGAAATTTATTAGAATACTCTATGTGCTCCACTTATATCTTTTGAGCTATATATTTTTTGCTCTAGTGCTTCACTTATATCTTTTAGAGCACGGCAGTGGTTTTATTTTATAGAAATAATTGATCTCTCACGCTTCACTTATATTATATTGATAGTCCTTTAGAACACATGGAAATTTGCTTTTAGGAATAATATAAAAACTTTCATAGAAGTGCATTGAATACTATGAGAAGTTTGATACTTGATAATTGTTTTGAGATATGGAGATGGTGATATTAGAGTCATGCTAGTTGAGTAGTTGTGAATTTGAGAAATATTTGTGTTGAAGTTTGTGATTCCCGTAGCATGCACGTATGGTGAACCATTATGTGATGAAGTCGGAGCATGATTTATTTATTGATTGTCTTCCTTATGAGTGGCGGTCGGGGACGAGCGATGGTCTTTCCCTACCAATCTATCCTCCTAGGAGCATGCACGTAATACTTTGCTTTGATAACTTGTAGATTCTTGCAACAAGTATATGAGTTCTTTATGACTAATGTTGAGTCCATGGATTATACGCACTCTCATCCTTCCACCATTGCTAGCCTCTCTAGTATCGCGCAACTTTCGCCGGTACCTTAAACCCACCATATACCTTCCTCAAAATAGCCACCATACCTACCTATTATGGCATTTCCATAACCATTCTGAGATATATTGCCATGCAACTTTCCATCGTTCTGTTATTATGACACGCTTCATCATGGTCATATTGCTTGCATGATCATGTAGTTGACATCATATTTGTGGCAAAGCCACCGTTCATAATTCTTCATACATGTCACTCATGCATCATTGCACATCCCGGTACACCGCCGGAGGCATTCACATAGATTCATATTTTGTTCTAAGTATTGAGTTGTAATTCTTGAGTTGTAAGTAAACAAAGTGTGATCATCATCATTATTAGAGCATTGTCCCAAGTGAGGAAAGGATGATGGAGACTATGATTCCCCCACAAGTCGGGATGAGACTCCGGACGAAAAAAAGAGGCCAAAAAAAGAAGGCCCAAATAAAAAATAAAATAAAACAAAAAATGAATGAGAGAAAAAGAGAGAAGGGACAATGCTACTATCCTTTTTCCACACTCGTGCTTCAAAGTAGCACCATGATGTTCATGATAGAGAGTCTCCTATGATATCACTTTCATATACTAGTGGGAATTTTTCATTATAGAACTTGGCTTGTATATTCCAATGATGGGTTTCCTCAAAATGCCGTAGGTCTTCGTGAGCAAGCAAGTTGGATGCACACCCACTTAGTTTCTTTTGTTGAGCTTTCATATACTTATAGCTCTAGTGCATCCGTTGCATGGCAATCCCTACTCACTCACATTGATATCTATTGATGGGCATCTCCATAGCCCGTTGATACGCCTAGTTGATGTGAGACTATCTTCTCCTTTTTGTCTTCTCCACCATCATATTCTATTCCACCTATAGTGTTATGTCCATGGCTCACGCTCATGTATTGCGTGAAAGTTGAAAAGGTTTGAGAACATCAAAAGTATGTAACAATTGCTTGGCTTGTCATCGGGGTTGTGCATGATTTAAATATTTTGTGTGGTGAAGATAGAGCATAGCCAGACTATATGATTTTGTAGGGATAACTTTGTTTGGCCATGTTATTTTGAGAAGACATGATTGCTTAGTTAGTATACTTGAAGTACTATTATTTTTATGTCAATATTAAACTTTTATCTTGAATATTTCGGATCTGAACATTCATGCCACAATAAAGAAAAATTACATTGAGAAATATGTTAGAAAGCATTCCACATCAAAAAAATCTTTTTTTATCATTTACCTACTCGAGGACGAGCAGGAATTAAGCTTGGGGATGCTTGATATGTCTCCAACGTATCCATAATTTTTGATTGCCCCAAGCTATTATATTATCTATTTGGATGTTAGTGGGATTTATTTTACACTTTTATATCATTTTTGGGACTAACCTATTAACCGTAGGCCCAACCCAAATTGCTGTTTTTTGCCTATTTCAGTGTTTTGCAGAAAAGGAATATCAAACAGAGTCCAAAAGGAATGAAACCTTCGGGAACGTGATTTTCTCAATGAACGTGATCCAGGAGACTTGGAGTGGGCGTCAAGAAACAATCAAGGAGGCCACGAGGCAGGGGGGCGCGCCTACCCCCCTGGGCGCACCCTCCACCCTCGTGGGCCCCTCGTTGCTCCACCAACCTACTTCTTCCTCCTATATATATATATCCACGCACCCCAAAACATACAGGAGCACCACGAAAACCTAATTCCACCGCCACAACCTCCTGTACCCGGGAGATCCCATCTTGGGGCCTTTTCTGGAGCTCTGCCGGAGGGGGCATTGATTACGGAGGGCCTCTACATCAACTCCATGGCCTCTCTAGTGACGTGTGAGTAGTTTACTTCAGACCTACGGGTCCATAGTTATTAGCCAGATGGCTTCTTCTCTCTCTTTGGATCTCAATACAAAGTTCTCCTTGATCCTCTTGGAGATCTATTTGATGTAATATTCTTTTGCAGTGTGTTTGTCGAGATCCGATGAATTGTGGGTTTATGATCAAGTTTATCTATGAACAATATTTGAATCTCCTCTGAATTCTTTTATGTATGATTGGTTTATCTTTGCAAGTCTCTTCGAATTATCTGTTTGGTTTGGCCTACTAGATTGATCTTTCTTGCAATGGGAGAAGTGCTTAGCTTTGGGTTCAATCTTGTGGTGTCCTTTCCCAGTGACAGCAGGGGCAGCAAGGAACGCATTGTATTGTTGCCATCGAGGATAAAAAGATGGGGTTTATATCATATTGCATGAGTTTATCCCTCTACATCATGTCATCTTACTTAAAGCATTACTATGTTCTTATGAACTTAATACTCTAGATGCATGCTGGATAGCGGTCGATGTGTGGAGTAATAGTAGTAGATGCAGAATCGTTTCGGTCTACTTGTCGCGGACGTGATGCCTATATACATGATCATACCTAGATATTCTCCTAACTATGCTCAATTCTATCAATTGCTCGGCAGTAATTCGTTTACCCATCGTAATACTTATGCTCTTGAGAGAAGCCACTAGCGAAACCTATGGCCCCCGGGTCTATCTTCCATCATATTAATATTCCAACAGTTAGTTATTTCTATTGCCGTTTATTTTACTTTGCATCTTTATTTCTCTTTATCATAAAAATACCAAAAATATTAACTTATCATATCTATCAGATCTCACTCTCGTAAGTGACCATGAAGGGATTGACAGCCCCTTTATCACGTTGGTTGCGAGGTTCTTATTTGTTTGTGTAGGTGCATGGGACTCGAGCATGATCTCCTACTGGATTGATACCTTGGTTCTCAAAAACCGAGGGAAATACTTACGCTACTTTACTGCATCACCCTTTCCTCTTCAAGGGAAAACCAAGCAGTGCTCAAGAAGTAGTAGCATGCAATTTCAAAAAAATTCCTACGATCACGCAAGATCTATCTAGGAGATGCATAGCAACAAGAATGGGAGAGTGTGTCCACGTACCCTCGTAGACCGAAAGCGGAAGCGTTAGGTTAACGTGGTTGATGTAGTCGAACGTCTTCGTATCCAACCGATCAAGTACCGAACGAACGACACCTCCGATTTCAGCACACATTCAGCTCGATGACGTCCCTCAAACTCTTGATCCAGCAAAGTGTCGAGGTAGAGTTTTGTTAGCACGACGGCATGGTGACGGTGATGGTGATGTGATCCACGCAGGGCTTTGCCTAAGCACTACGACAATATGACCGGAGGAGTAAACTGTGGAGGGGGCACTGCACACGGCTAAGAAACAACTGTTGTGCTTTAGGGTGCCCCCTGCCCCCGTATATAAAGGAG
>NC_041386.1:80600204-80618611 GCF_002162155.2 Triticum dicoccoides | reverse complement strand
AGGAGAGGGAGAGGGGGAAGGAAAGGGGGTCCGCGCCCCCTTCCCCTTGTCCAATTCGGACAACCCATGGGGGGCACCCCTTGCGGGCTTCCCTCTCTCCCCCTATGGCCCATGAAGGCCCATTACTTCCCCCCGGGGGGGGGGGGGTCCGGTAACCTCCCGGTACTCCGAAAAATACCCGAAATGATCTGGAACCATTCCGGTGTCCGAATACCATAGTCCAATATATTAATCTTTACCTCTCGGCCATTTCGAGACTCCTCATCATGTTCATAATCTCATCCGGGACTTCGAACAAACTTTTGTCACCAAAACACATAACTCATAATACAAATCGTCATCGAACGTACCATGCGGACCCTACGGGTTCGAGAACTATGTAGACATGACCGAGACACACCTCCGGTCAATAACCAACAGCGGAACCTGGATGCTCATATTGGTTCCTACATATTCAACGAAGATCTTTATCGGTCAAACCGTAATGACAACATAGGTTATTCCCTTTGTTATCGGTATGTTACTTGCCCGAGATAGGATCATTGGTATCTTCATACCTAGTTCAATCTCGTTACCGGCAAGTCTCTTTACTCATTCCATAATGCATCACCCCGCAACTAACTCATTAGTCACATTGCTTGCAAGGCTTATTGTGATGTGCATTACCGAGAGGGCCCAGAGATATCTCTCCGATACCCGGAGTGAAAAATCCTAATCTCGATCTATGCCAACCCAACAAAACCTTCGGAGACACCTGTAGAGCATCTTTATAATCACCCAGTTATGTTGTGACGTTTGATAGCACACAAGGTGTTCCTCCGGTATTCGGGAGTTGCATAATCTCATAGTCAAAGGAATATGTATAAGTCATGAAGAAAGCAATAGCAATAAAACTTAACAATCATTATGCTAAGATAACGGATGGGTCTTGTCCATCACATCATTCTCTAATGATGTGAGCCCATTCATGAAATGACAACACATGTCTATGGTCAGGAAACTTAACCATCTTTGATTAACGAGCTAGTCAAGTAGAGGCATACTAGGGACACTTTATTTTGTCTATGTATTCACACATGTATCAAGATTCCAGTTAATACAATTCTAGCATGAATAATAAACATTTATCATGATATAAGGAAATATAAATAACAACTTTATTATTGTCTCTAGGGCATATTTCCTTCACTTATAACATATGACAAGTTAATGGATTGTTAAACATGACATGACCGATAGAATTTTCACATGATATCCTATGGAGCATAGCATCACAACTAGGCGATTTGACATGCTCATCATCATATACATCATAAATGGGTGGCACATCAAAGAATCTAGAGGACATAGTATGTGGTGAATCCATAAGGTGATCAACATCATGCAAGCAGTCGATGTCAAGATAGTCCACTAGTGGGATAAGTGAAGTACAATCACCTATGTTACCTTTAAAGGTCCTCTCATGTGTTGTAGGTGAGGTTGCAAACATTGACACTTGGTAAATTGCTTCATCAACTTGATGGTACCATGTGGGGGGTCCATCATCGTCCATCATGGCCATCGATTTATCCATTGGAGGTATGGACTCATTGAGGATTGGCGCTTCATAGTGTAGGAGATATAGCACCAAAAAGGAAAACACACTCGGAGTAGAGGTTAAGTCGTTAGAAATAATAGTGGCCTCATAAGCCGTCTTAACTACATCACTCACTAAGTGTTGTGGCTCACTCACTTCCTCTAGGATGCTCTCACTCATATGGTTGGTGGAGTCACTCAAATGGCTCTCAGCCTCACATAGGATGCGTGGCATGCTCTCATGTGTGGGGCTAGTGGTGATCACACTCATCCTCTCATAGGAAATCACTACAAAAAAAGACACATCCGTGACATTTTGGCCCGAATGAATTTTTTTCTGTCATGCTTATGACACTTCTATGATGATAATTGTGATAGAACCCGGTATCATCACAAATGTGGTGGGCTCCTACTTCTATGATAAAAAATCCTGACAGAAAATGGGCTTTTCATCCCGGGCGGGCCGGAGACGCACCTGCATGACATTCTTTGGGTCGTCCATGACAGAAAAAATCATGGTAGAAGCGAGGGCGAGGAAAATTTTGGGGAGTTCCCAGTTACGGTGGGTGGTCGTGGCCAAGCGATGGACAAAGGTGAGCGCGTTTCTCTCATATATGTATGCACGTGTGTGTGAGGCGTTGGGCTCTAACTGAACCCGAGCGAGGCATTCGCTTACTGAACCCGAGCGATTGCACTAGATATGTTACTGAACCCGAGCAATCGATCCCTTGGCTGTTAACTGAACCCGAGCGATTCCTTCGCTACTGCTGCTAACTGAACCCGAGCGATTCCTTCTCTACTGCTGCTAACTAAACCTGAGCGACCGATCGCTGCCATTGGTTGCTGCTCACTGAAGCCGATCGAACCTGTTGCCTCTTGATGAATAGTGAATGTGGGGGTTGGTTGAACGAGTCGAGACATACGTGGTTGGGGTTGGATGAACAGTTCCCGGTGGGGGTTGGATGAACAGGACCTCGTGGTAGTAGGCCGTTGCCGCTGGATGAACAACACCCCAAGAGGAGCCCGCCACAGCCGAGCTGTTGGGGTGGATGAACAGGACCCCGTGGAGGGATGGTTGAACAGTAGCCGGTGGAGGGCTGGATGAATAGTAGCATGTGAATGAACAGTAGCTGGTGGAGGCAGGAGGAAGACGCGGTGGATGAACAATGCAGGTGGAGGCTGAAGGAAGTCGATGATGGGTGAACAATAGCCCGTGGAGTCCTATTTTGCGGTATGCCACACCCCTCCCGATGAACATGACCCTCGTTTCGACCGTAGCGCTCCAATACAAGTCCGTTTCTTCCGTTTTGCGGTACGCGAGACCCCTCCCGATGAACAGGATGCCGTTTCGACCATAGCCGATCGAACAGAAGGCCGTTTCCTCCGTACTACGGTACGCTAGACCCCGTTTCAGCTGTTCCGTCCAAGCCAGTTCACTCCCGTTGAACAAGACGCATTCCGACCCAGTCTGCTGCCTTCCGATGAACAGGACGTTGTTTCTCTGTTCCGACCCAGCCAATTGGCTGCCCTATGAACAGGACACCGTTGTTGCCGTCCGTTGCCTCTCCATGTAGACGAGCCCTGGCTGTACGTATGCGTGAGTAGGCGTTCGAGACCCCGCCCGTGTGTACATACATAGCCATATTTTTTGGCATGTGGCTCTATGTACGTGTTCACAGTTTAGAAGGGACTGCCTGAACTGCTACGTCAGGGGCTCTACTACTACATGTGCCACTACTTGCTCGGCCACGGTTCATCATTGCAGAGAGACCGATCAACCAGTATGTATGTACACGTTCACGACCAGAATGATAAGGCTACGTATGCTTCGACCAGGTGGGTCTCGGCTGTCAGGTAGGATAAGGAGGCACTTCCTTGCGTGCGAAGTTATTGATGGTGGGTCCAAGCTGTTAGGGGGAGGATACATTTTTTGCACCTAATATGGCGGCACTTCCTTGCGTCCGAAGATATAGCTGGTCGGTCCCAACTGTCAGGGGGAACCGTTTTTTCGCAAAATACAGCTAAGTCAAAATATAGAGGCTCTTTCGGTAGGTCCCTGCTGTCATGTGGAGGAATCATTATTTTGCGCGTAATAAGGAGGCACTTCCTTCCTGCGGCTGTGGACCCAGCTGTCAGCCTCTCCACGTACAATCCTCTTCCGATGTAAGTCGTTCCTTAACCACGTTGACCACGCCGCCTGAGAGCACCAAGGCGGTGGACGACGACGAGGCCTAGGAAGGGAATGACCCGGAGCCGGGGAAGACTCATCAGTTGTTTCCCACGCAGAGGGGAGTACGAAGGTTTATTGGTTGGGCTGCAGTGTGAGGCTGCCATCATCGAAGAATAATAGGAGGTCTGGGTGAGTACAAGGATGGCCAGGCCAGTGATGGGAGTAGGGTGAGGCAGTGGGGCCTGTGCTGCAGCAGAGCCGACCACGGGAGGCAGGAGCAGGCGGCACAATCAGCGCTGGTTTGGGCGGCTGGAGCAAGAAGACCAGAGGTTAAAGAAGCACTACATCCGTTGGATGGACATCGTGTAGTCACTTGAGCTAGAACCGTTCATATTTACTAAGTTGACAAAGCCCTCCATCCGCGTCAACTTAGTAGGCCCACAAGTTAGCCTCCAACTATGATGGGTCCCAGCTAGTAGGGGAGTATTCATTTTTGTGCATAATAAGGAGGCACTTCCTTGCGTTTGAAGATATAGCTGATGGGTCCGAGCTGTCAGCGGGAGGAACATTTTTTCATGAAATACAGAGGCCCTTCCGGTGGGTCCTCGCTGTCAGGTGGAGGAATCATTATTTTGCGCGTAATAAGGAGGCACTTCCTTGCATGCGGCCGTGGACCCAGCTGTCAGCCTCTCCATGTATAGTCCTCTTTTGATGGATTTCGTTCATTGACAACGTTAACCACAACATGCTGAGAGCACCAGGGTGGTGGACGACGGTGAGGCCTGGGAAGGGAACGACACGGAGCCAGGGAACAATCGGCAGTTGTTTCCCACGCGGAGGGGAGTACGAGGGTTTACTGGTTCGTCTGTCATCGCTGGAGAATAACAGTAGGTGTGGGTGAGTAGAGGGATGGCCTGGCCAGCGATGGAAGTAGGGTGGGGCGGTGAGGCCTGCGCGACAGCACAACCGACCATGGGAGGAGGGAGCAGGCAGTCCCGCTGGTGCTGGTTTGAGCGGTTGGAGCAGGAAGACAAAGATTGAAGAAGCACGACGGCTGTTGGATGGACATCCAACAGTAACTGCTCTCCTGTGTTGACTAAGTTGACAAGGCCTTGCCTGCGCGTCAGCCTTTTTTTAGGAAAGCGTACACGTCAACCTAGTAGGCCCACAAGTCAACCTCAAATATGTGGAAAACAACATACAACCCATCTGCCATTATTGCTAATAAATGTACAGTCCATTGGCTAATTCTTAAGGATTTTTTTGAAGCCCATATTCTTTTTATTACCGTTACAACCCATATTTTGGCCACGGTTAAAAATTCAACTAAATTTTCATATTTCGATGCGGTCCAAACAATTTTTAATCCTGAAATTTTGAATCACGTTCAAACTAATTTAGAAATAATAAATTTATATCAATTTAAAATCCAACATAATTTCCCCCACAAAAAATATTTAAATTTGAAATATTAAAAAAAGATATTTGAAACTAATTGCCAGTTTGATATGTTTTTAAAGTTTACATCCTATTTCTTACTACTTCATTTTCTAGGCAAGCGAATACATCGCTCTCGTCTTGAAACATTTGTAGCCCAACAGGGCTGAGAAAGCAAGTAGGACTCCGTCGGGTATTTCTTTTAAAAAGGTAGAACTGGGCTAGTCATTTTCAGAAAGAAAAAAACACAACTGGGCTCATGATGTGGTAAACATAAAATAAAACCCTAGCTAGACGGGCCACAGCCCTCGCACAACCCCGTTGTTACCCTGATCCGTCTCAAATACTAGTAAATAACAACTGCGCGACCTGTTGGGTCCCTGGTGTTAGCCTCTCGTTGTGTAATTCTCTCGTTTATTGACTACGTTGACAATGGCGCGGGCCCCAGATGTCCAACCATTATGAGGAAATATTTTTTGGGCTTGTAATAATGAGGCACTTGATTGCGTACTACCATGACCCTGGTGGGTCCCTACTGCCATCCTCTCCACGTACAATCATCTCCTTACTCCTCTCGGTTGTTGACCATGTTGACAATGCCAAATGGCAGCGCACCGCACACAGCGAGCGAACCAAGGCGGCGGACGACAGTGAGGCCTGGGACGGAACGAACATGAGCCGTGGAAGATGCGCCAGTCTAGTCGAAGGCGGAGGGGAATACGAGGGTTGACTGATTCAGGTGTGGGTGCGTGTTGGGGCTAACGTCTCCGGAGAATAACATGACATGTGGGGGAATAGAGGGATGGACTGGCCAACGTTTGAGGGTACAGTAGGGCGGCAGAGGCGCAGCCAGCCGTGGGAGGCGGGAGCAGGTGGAACCGATGGGGTGGTTTGGTTTGGGCGGGTGGAGGAAGAAGACAAGGGATATAAGATACACGACAAATGTTGGATGTCAATCCAACGACTGGTAGGCAGAATTGTTTGTTGACTAGTAAGTCGACACCACCTTGGATAGGCTTTTTCCTCGTGGGTTCCAAATGTAAGAATCCAAATCTGTCATGGCCATGCAACCTTTCTGATGAAAATTTACAGCCCATTTGGTGTGCTAGATGAAAATAAGTTTGTGATGCTGGTGGGGGCTAATCACTTGGGTTTTGTAATGCACAGTGAGCTCAAGCAGCCGGCGAGAGTGATGTTATCTCCCTTGGTTGGGATTTGTTACAATATTTCTCTCTTTAATAAAGGAAATGACAAGCCATTGGCCTTGTTTCAAATAAAATATGACAGTCACAACTGAGTTGAAAAGGGCAACAACATCTAACTCAAGCTTACAAATGGTACAAAAGCCCAAGGATTAATTGTTCATCGGGTTTAGACAAAACCCAGACTGAACATGCATGGAAAGAACACCTAACCCAACCACTGTTTTTGGCAATCACAAACAAATGGGTCAGTCTGAACCATAAAATCAACATCCCGCGCCAAAAAGTTTACTGCCATATGACGAAAAGTTGTTGTAAATAGAAGCCAAGCATGTTCAGAAGCCCATTTGTCGACCTGAAACTTCGTTTTTTGCTGTTCAACATATCCATCCATGAGAAATTTCTTGTTGAAAAACTTAAGCCTCATGGACAATAGTAACCTCACATTCAACAGGAAGAATGTGATGAAGTTTCTGTTTGCCTGATTGGATGCATAACCTTCCATCGTTATTGTCCTCAAATGAATGTCGTGAGAACTGAGAAAATCCTGGTGCTTATTACGCCACTGATTAGTTATATGTTTTTCTCCATGTGTTACTGCCTATGTAGACATGGAGATTGAAAATAGTTAAGGTCTAAAAAAGAGTATGTCGATAGAGCGACAGACGAACGGTAATTCTAGTACAATATATATGGGCTTTCAATGTGCATGAAATAATCACCTCTATATACAAATTCTCCAGACATGGAAAGCATCGCATCAAGCCAATAATTTTGTTTAGATCAATACTAAACATTCTGATATATAAGATCTTGACAGAATCCATAATCATTGACAGGCTATCGATGGACAAACTCTTCATTGAGCATAGAACATAATATGAGTATCCAAAGTGTACTCCAAGATGATATAAAACTTATGCGCACAAATGAAAAATGCAGCTTGTGATTACAAAAGTGTAGAGGATAAGTATACGAATAAGTGTGGAGCCAAACACCATGCCGTGATGTACAAACGGATCATGAATTACACCCAAGGCTATAAGTTTAGGCGCAGAGACGACAACTATTTGCGAAGGTTTATAACAATAATCAAGGAGCAACCTTTGAAGTGAAGGGTGATACGTCCATTTTGCATCATGCTTTTATATCGATATTTATTGCATTATGGGCTGTTATTACACATTATGTCACAATATTTATGCCTATTCTCTCTTATTTTACAAGGTTTACATAAAGAGGGAGAATGCCGATAGCTGGGATTCTGGGCTGGAAAAGGAGCAAATATTAGAGACCTATTCTGCACTGCTCAAAAAGTCCCGAAACTTCACAGAAGACGTTTTCATAATATATAAAAAATACTCAGCGGAAGAGATTCACCAGGGAGGCCACACCCTGCCCACGAGGGTGGGGGGCGCGCACCCTGGTGGCCCTCCAGTGGCCATCTTCTGCTATATGAAGTCTTTCGATGGGAAAAAAAATAAGAAGCCATCTTCTCAGACGAAACTCCGCCGCCACGAGGCGGAACCTTGGCGGAACCAATCTAGGGCTCTGGCGGAGCTGTTCTGCCGGGGAAACTTCCCTCCCGGAGGGGGAAATCATCGCCATTGTCATCACCAACACTCCTCTCATCGGGAGAGGGCAATCTCCATCAACATCTTCATCAGCACCATCTCCTCTCAAAACCCTAGTTCATCTCTTGTATCCAATTCTTGTCTCCAAGTCCGGGATTGGTGCTAGTAGGTTGCTAGTAGTGTTAATTACTCCTTGTAGTTGATGCTAGTTGGTTTAATTGGTGGAAGATCATATGTTCAGATCCTATATGCATATTAATACCCCTCTGATTATGAACATGTTTATGCTTTGTGAGTAGTTACGTTTGTTCCTGAGGACATGGGAGAAGTCTTGCTATTAGTAGTCATGTGAATTTGGTATTCGTTCAATATTTTGATGAGATGTATGTTGTCTCTCCTCTAGTGGTGTTATGTGAACGTCGACTACATGACACTTCACCATTATTTGGGCCTAGAGGAAGGCATTGGGAAGTAATAAGTAGATGATGGGTTGCTAGAGTGACAGAAGCTTAAACCCTAGTTTATGCGTTGCTTCGTAAGGGGCTGATTTGGATCCATATGTTTCATGCTATGGTTAGGTTTACCTTAATACTTTTGTTGTAGTTGCGGATGCTTGCAATAGAGGTTAATCATAAGTGGGATGCTTGTCCAAGTAAGGGCAATACCCAAGCACCGGTCCACCCACATACCAAATTATCAAAGTACCGAACGCGAATCATATGAACATGATGAAAACTAGCTTGATGATATTCCCATGTGTTCTCGGGAGCACTTTTCTCTATATAAGAGTTTGTACAGGCTTGTCCTTTGCTACAAAAAGGATTGGGCCTCCTTGCTGCACTTTATTTACTTTTGTTACTTGTTGCTCGTTACAAATTATCATATCACAAAACTATCTGTTACCACTTATTTCAGTACTTGCAGAGAATACCTTGCTGGAAACCGCTTATCATTTCCTTCTGCTCCTCGTTGGGTTTGACACTCTTACTTATCGAAAGGACTACGATAGATCCCCTATACTTGTGGGTCATCAAGACTCTTTTCTGGCGCCGTTGCCGGGGAGTGAAGCACCTTTGGTAGGTGGAATTTGGTAAGGAAAAATTTATATAGTGTGCTGAAATTTACTGTCACTTGTTACTATGGAAAGTAATCCTCTGAGGGGACCAGTAGAGCAAAGAGTTGCTCCTCAACCTACTGAACGTACTGAAAATGAAAATGTCTGCTTTGAAATTCCTTCGGGTATGATGGAAAAACTGCTGGCTCATCCTTTTTAGGAGATGTAACAAATCATCCTAATGAGCATCTAATATATGTGGATGAAGTTTGTGGATTATTTAAGCTTGCAGGTGTACCCGGAGATGTTGTTAATAAGAAGGTCTCCCCTTTATCTTTGAAGGGAGATGCATCGACATGGTATAGGCTATGTGATGATATGGGGTCATGGAATTACAAACGATTGAAATTGGAATTTCATCAGAAGTTTTATCCTATGCATCTTCTTCATCGTGATCGCAATTACATATATAATTTTTGGCCTCGCGAAGGAGAAAGCATCGCTCAAGCTTGGGGGAGGCTTAAATCAATGTTATATTCATGCCCCAATCATGAGCTCTCAAGAGAAATGATTATTCAAAATTTTTATGCTTGGCTTTCTGATAACAATCACATCATGCTTGATACTTCTTGTGCTGGCTCTTTTATGATGAAGACTATTGAATTCAAATGGGATTTATTGGAAAGAATTAAACGCAACTCTAAAGATTGGGACCTCGATAAAGGTAAGGAGTCAGTTATGACACCTAGTTTTGACTGTGTTAAATCTTTTATGGATACCGATGTTTGCCGTAAATTTAGCACTAAATATGGACTTGACTCTGAGATAGTAGCTTATTTCTGTGAATCTTTTGCTACTTATGTTGATCTCCCCAAGGAGAAGTGGTTTAAATATCATCCTCCCATAGAAGTAAAAGTAGCTGCACCTATTAAAGTTGAAGAAAAGACTGTCACTTATAATGATCCTATTGTTCCTACTGCATAGGTTGAGAAACCACCTTTCCCTGTTAGGATAAAGGATCATGCTAAAGCTTCAACTGTGGTTCATAAAAGCAATATTAAAACTTATACACCTCATGTGCAAATTAAAGTTGAACCTGATATTGCTATTGTTAAAGATCTCTTGTCTGATAATATTGATGGGCATGTCATTCATTTCCTTGATGAAACTGCTAGAATTGCTAAACCTTGTGCTAAAGATAAAAACAGATCGGTGGTAGGCATGCCTGTTATTTCTGTTAAAATAGGAGATCATTGTTATCATGGCTTATGTGATATGGGTGCTAGTGCTAGTGCAATACCTTATTCCTTATACATAGAAATTATGCATGATATTGCACCTGCTGAGATAGAAGATATTGATGTCACAATTAAACTTTCCAATGGAGATACTATTTCACCAATGGGAATTGTTAGAGATGTTGAAGTCTTGTGTGGGAAAACTAAATATCCTGCTGATTTTCTTGTTCTTGGTTCCCCACAAGATAGCTTTTGTCCCATTATATTTGGTAGACCTTTCCTGAACACTGTTAATGCTACCATAGATTGCAAAAGGGATGTTGTTACTATCGGTTTAGATGATATGACTCATGAATTTAACTTTTCTAAATTTAGTAGACAACACTGTGAAGAAGAATTACCTAGCAAGGATGAAATTATTGGTCTTGCCTCTGTTACCGTACCTCCTAGTGATCCTTTAGAACAATATTTGCTAGACAATGAAAATGATATGTTTATGAATGAAAGAAGGGAAATAGACGAAGTATTCTTTAAAAAGGAGCCTATTCTGAAAAACAATTTGCCTGTTGAAATCCTAGGGGATCCTCCTCCACCCAACGGTGATCCTGTGTTTGAGCTTAAACCGTTACCTGATACTCTTAAATATGCTTATCTTGATGGGAAAAAGATATATCCTGTTATTATTAGTGCTAACCTTTCACAGCATGAGGAAGAGAGATTATTGAAAACTCTGAAGAAGCACCATGCTGCTATTGGGTATACTCTTGATGATCTTAAGGGCATTAGTCCCACTCTATGTCAACATAAAATTAATTTGGAAGAAGATGCTAAACCAGTTCGTGACCATCAACGACGGCTGAATCCTAAAATGATAGAAGTGGTAAGAAAGGAAATACTAAAGCTCCTTGAGGCAGGTATAATTTATCCCGTTGCTGATAGTCAATGGGTAAGTCCTGTCCATTGTGTCCCTAAGAAGGGAGGTATTACTGTTGTTCCTAATGATAAAGATGAATTGATTCCTCAAAGAATTATTACAAGTTATAGGATGGTAATTGATTTCCGAAAATTAAATAAGGCAACTAAAAAGGATCATTACCCCTTACCTTTTATCGACCAAATAGAAAGATTATCCAAACATACACATTTTTGCTTTGTAGATCGTTATTCTGGTTTCTCTCAAATACCTGTGTCAGCCAAAGATCAATCAAAGACTACTTTTACTTGCCCTTTTGGTACTTTTGCTTATAGACGTATGCCTTTTGGTTTATGTAATGCACCTGCTACCTTCCAAAGATGCATGATGGCTATATTCTCTGACTTTTGTGAAAAGATTTGTGAGGTTTCATGGACGATTTCTCCGTCTATGGATCTTCTTTTGATGATTGCTTGAGCAACCTTGATCGAGTTTTGCAGAGATGTGAGGAAACTAATCTTGTCTTGAGTTCGGAAAAGTGCCACTTTATGGTTAATGAAGGTATTGTCTTGGGGCATAAAGTTTCTGAAAGAGGTATTGAGGTTGATAAAGCTAAGGTTGATGCTATTGAAAAGATGCCATGTCCCAAGGACATCAGAGGTATAAGAAGTTTCCTTGGTCACGTCGGATTTTATAGGAGGTTCATTAAGGACTTCTAAAAAATTTCTCGGCCTTTGACTAATTTATTACAAAAAGACATACCATTTGTTTTTGATGATGATTGTGTAGAAGCATTTGAAATACTTAAGAAAGCATTGATCTCTGCACCCACTGTTCAGCCACCTGATTGGAATTTACCCTTTGAGATTATGTGCGATGCTAGTGATTATGCTGTAGGTGCTGTTCTAGGACAAATAGTTGATAAGAAATTAAATGTTAGTCAATATGCTAGTAAGACCCTAGACAATGCTCAAAGAAATTATGATACTACTGAAAAAGAATTCTTAGTGGTTGTATTTGCTTGTGATAAGTTCAGACCTTATATTGTTGATTCTAAAGTAACTATTCACACTGATCATGCTGCTATTAAATATCTTATGGAAAAGAAAGATGCTAAACCTAGACTTATTAGATGGGTTCTCTTGCTACAAGAATTTGATTTGCATATTGTTGATAGAAAGGGAGCCGAGAACCCCGTTGCAGACAACTTATCTAGGTTAGAAAATGTGCTTGATGACCCACTTCCTATTGATGATAGCTTTCCTGATGAGCAATTAAATGTCATAAATGCTTCTCATACTGCTCCATGGTATGCTGATTATGCTAATTACATTGTTGCCAAGTTTATACCACATAGTTTCACATACCAGCAAAAGAAAAAGTTCTTCTATGATTTAAGGCATTACTTTTGGGATGACCCACGTCTTTATAAAGAAGGAGTAGATGGTGTTATTAGACGTTGTGTACCTGAGCATGAACAGGAACAGATCCTACGCAAGTGTCACTTCGAAGCTTATGGAGGACACCATGCTGGAGATAGAACTGCACATAAGGTATTGCAATCTGGTTTTTATTGGCCTACTCTCTTCAAGGATGCCCGTAAGTTTGTCTTATCTTGTGATGAATGTCAAATAATTGGTAATATTAGTAGACGTCAAGAAATGCCTATGAATTATTCACTCGTTATGTTTGGGGCTTTGACTATATGGGACCTTTTCCTTCCTCTAATGGATATACACATATTTTAGTTGCTGTTGATTATGTTACTAAGTGGGTAGAAGCTATTCCAACTAGTAGTGCTGATCATAACACTTCTATTAAAATGCTTAAAGAAGTTATTTTTCCAAGATTTGGAGTCCCTAGATATTTAATGACTGATGGTGGTTCACATTTTATTCATGGTGCTTTCCGTAAAATGCTTGCTAAATATGATGTTAATCATATAATTGCATCTCCTTATCACCCACAGTCTAGTGGTCAAGTAGAATTGAGTAATAGAGAGCTCAAATTAATTTTGCAAAAGACTGTTAATAGATCTAGAAAGAATTGGTCCAAGAAACTTGATGATGCATTATGGGCCTATAGAACTGCATATAAAAATCCTATGGGTATGTCTCCGTATAAAATGGTTTATGGAAAAGCATGTCACTTACCTCTCGAACTAGAACACAAGGCATATTGGGCCATTAAAGAACTCAATTATGATTTTAAACTTGCCGGTGAGAAGAGGCTATTTGATATTAGCTCTCTTGATGAATGGAGAACCCAAGCCTATGAAAATGCCAAGTTGTTTAAAGAAAAAGTTAAAAGATGGCATGACAAAAGAATACAAAAGCGTGAGTTTAATGTAGGTGATTATGTATTGCTATACAACTCTCGTTTAATATTTTTTGCAGGAAAACTTCTCTCTAAATGGGAAGGTCCTTACGTTATCGAGGAGGTCTATCGTTCCGGTGCCATAAAAATCAACAACTTCGAAGGCACAAATCCGAAGGTGGTGAACGGTCAAAGAATCAAACATTATATCTCAGGTAATCCCATAAATGTTGAAACCAATGTTATTGAAACCTTAACCCCGGAGGAATACATAAGGGACACTTTTCGGAATGTTTCAGACTCCGAAAAGGAATAGGTATGTGGTACGGTAAGTAAACCGACTCCAAAATAGTTTTTAAGGCAATATTTCTCCGTTTTTTGGATATTTAGAAAAATAAGAAGTAGTCCGGGAAGGACACGAGGGCTCCATGAGGGTGGAGGGCGCGCCCCCTACCTCATGGGCACCTCGTGTGCTCTCCAGACTCTATTTTCTTACACAACACGTATTTTGGTTGGTAAAAATTCATTATATAATCTCCCGGGGGTTTTGACTCCCGTATCACGCAAAAATGTCCTGTTTTTGTTTCGAGCTATTTTTCTCACAGATCCAGGTCGTCATGTCGTCTTCAAGCGCCCCTCAAGGACCAGTTCTTCGAGAAGGTCATCAACCCTTACCTCGCAGAAGTGCTGCAACACCCTCAAACCATTGAGATGCGTGAGGGGTTGTTGCACATCCGCGATGCCGAGGGACCAAGGAAGACCGGAAGCACGGAGGCAAGGCTCGAGGCATTGGAGCAAGAAGTTTTCAAGTGCCAGGAGATGGTGGATCGTGGACTCGATTCCAATCACATTATGATCACGGAGTTCACCAACAACCACAAGCTGGACGTCAAGGACATTGGGGAGGCCATCTTCAAACTTCATGAGAAAAATGAGCACCTCCAAGCCCAGATCTATGACCTGCAAAATCAAAACTGTGAGTATGAATATAGATTCAAGAGGATGAGTTTGGATGCATATTTGAGGTTTCAGGAGACTCGATCATCCTGCTATGATGGTGAGCCCATGTCGTGGAAGAAGGATGACAAGCCTACGCCATCAACAAAATCACCACCATCTCCACCAACAAAGAAGAATTGAGTAGCTAGTATGGGCACTCTCCTTGGCAACTGCCAAGCTTGGGGGAGTACCCCGGTATCTTATCACCATCACTTTTATCTTTACCATTTTTCTTAGTTCAATCCTTTTGGTAATATCTTGATCTAGTAAAATAAAAGTTCTTAGTATGATCTAGTTGTGAGTTTTGCTTTATAATCCTTCTATGTAATCGAGTCCATGAGCTACATAATAAAGATTAGTGTTGAGTCAAGGGCTTGATTATTTTGCCATGATCCTAAGTGAATAAAAGAAAAGAGAAAGAATAAAAAGAAACAAAGAGATCATGTGGATCTTATGGAGAGTAATGAGCTCACATAGAAAAAGTATGATGAATAAAAGTTGTTGAGAGTTGACAAACATAGTTTTGGTCATCGTTGCAATTAATAGGAAGTAATAAAGAAAGAGAGGTCTTCATATATAAATATATTATCTTGGACATCTTTTGTGATTGTGAGCACTCATTAAAATATGACATGCTAAAGAGTTGACGTTGGACAAGAAAGACAACGTAATGGGTTATGTTTTCTTACATCTGAGATAAATTATATTGTCTTGGATCATCCAACATGTTTAGCTTGCCTTTCCCCCTCGTGCTAGCCAAATTCATCGCACCAAGTAGAGATACTACTTGTGCTTCCAAATACCCTTAAACCAGTTTTGCCATCAGAGTCCACCATACCTACCTATGGATTGAGTAAGATCCTCTAAGTAAGTTGTCATCGGTGCAAGCAATAAAAATTGCTCTCTAAATATGTATGACTTATTAGTGTGGGAGAAAATAAGCTTTATACGATCGTGTGATCTGGAAGAAATAAAGGCGACATACTGCATACTAAAGGTCCATATCACAAGTGGCAATATAAAGTGACGTTCTTTCGCATTAAGGTTTTGTGCATCCAACCATAAAAGCGCTGCCAACCTCTACTTCCCTCTGCGAAGGGCCTATCTTTTACTTTTATCTCCTACCCTGCATAAGAGTCATGGTGATCTTCACCCTTCCCTTTTACATTTTATCCTTTGGCAAGCACGGTATGTTGGAAAGATCTTGGCATATATGGCTAATTGGATGTGAGTTTTCATGAACTATTATTGTTGACATTACCCTTGAGGTAAAACATTGGGAGGCAAAATTATAAGCCTCTATCTTTCTCTGTGTCCGATTAAAACTCCATACCCATAAGTATTGCGCGAGTGTCAGCAATTGCGAAAGATTATATGATAGTTGAGTATGTGGACTTGCTGAAAAGCTCTTATACATTGACTCTTTCCTATGTTATGATAAATTGCAATTGCTCCAATGACTGAGATTATAGTTTGTTAGTTTTCAATGAAGTTTACGATTCATACTTGAGATTGTGATTGAATTATTACTCTAGCATAAGGGATTATATGACAAGAATTATATAAGTTGTTGTTCTAAGAATGATCATGATGCCCTCATGTCCGTATTTTAGTTTTATAGACACCTCTATCTGTAAAAATGTGGGCATATTTTTTGATATCGGCTTTCGCTTGAGGACAAGCAAGGTCTAAGCTTGGGGGAGTTGATACGTCCATTTTGCATCATGCTTTTATATCGATATTTATTGCATTATGGGCTGTTATTACACATTATGTCACAATACTTATGCCTATTCTCTCTTATTTTACAAGGTTTACATAAAGAGGGAGAATGCCGGCAGTTGGGATTCTAGGCTAGAAAAGGAGCAAATATTAGAGACCTATTCTGCACAGCTCCAAAAGTCTTGAAACTTCATGGAAGACGTTTTCATAATATATAAAAAAAATACTCAACGGAAGAGATTCACTAGGGGGGCCACACCCTGCCCATGAGGGTGGGGGGCGCGCCCTACCCCTTGGGCGCGCCCCCTACCTCGTGGGCCCCCTGGTGGCCCTCCGGTGGCCATCTTCTGCTATATGAAGTCTTTCAATGGAAAAAAAAGAAGCCATCTTCTCGGATGAAACTCCGTCGCCACGAGGCGGAACCTTGGCGGAACCAATCTAGGGCTCTGGCGGAGCTGTTCTACCGGGGAAACTTCCCTCCCGGAGGGGGAAATCATCGCCATCATCATCACCAACGCTCCTCTCATCGGGAGAGGGAAGTCTCCATCAACATCTTCATTAGCACCATCTCCTCTCAAAACCCTAGTTCATCTCTTGTATCCAATTCTTGTCTCCAAGTCCGGGATTGGTGCTAGTAGGTTGCTAGTAGTGTTAATTACTCCTTGTAGTTGATGCTAGTTGGTTTAATTGGTGGAAGATCATATGTTTAGATCCTATATGCATATTAATACCCCTCTGATTATGAACATGTTTATGCTTTGTGAGTAGTTACGTTTGTTCCTGAGGACATGGGAGAAGTCTTGCTATTAGTAGTCATGTGAATTTGGTATTCGTTCAATATTTTGATGAGATGTATGTTGTCTCTCCTCTAGTGGTGTTATGTGAACGTCGACTACATGACACTTCACCATTATTTGGGCCTAGAGGAAGGCATTGGGAAGTAATAAGTAGATGATGGGTTGCTAGAGTGACAGACGCTTAAACCCTATTTTGTGCGTTGCTTCATAAGGGGCTGATTTGGATCCATATGTTTCATGCTATGGTTAGGTTTACCTTAATACTTTTGTTGTAGTTGCGGATGCTTGCAATAGAGGTTAATCATAAGTGGGATGCTTGTCCAAGTAAGGGCAGTACCCGAGCATCGGTCCACCCACATACCAAATTATCAAAGTACCAAACGCGAATCATATGAACGTGATGAAAACTAGCTTGATGATATTCCCATGTGTCCTCGGGAGCGCTTTTCTCTATATAAGAGTTTGTCCAGGCTTGTCCTTTGCTACAAAAAGGATTGGGCCTCCTTGCTGCACTTTATTTACCTTTGTTACTTGTTGCTCGTTACAAATTATCCTATCACAAAACTATCTGTTACCACTTATTTCAGTACTTGCAGAGAATACCTTGCTGGAAACCGCTTATCATTTCCTTCTGCTCCTCGTTGGGTTCGACACTCTTACTTATCGAAAGGACTACGATAGATCCCCTATACTTGTGGGTCATCAAAGGGGCATCTTCGATGATGAGCTGTTGTCCTTCAAAATAAATTCCAATGCTTTTAAGGTGAGGCGACTTTATTTGGAGACAATGGATATGAATTTCTAATTCGAAAAACAAGCAACAAGCGCTCCAGGGCAGGGCAACTAGATTGGATGATGCTGTGTAGTGAGGCCTTCGATAGATCAACCACCACAAGGGAAAACCTTTTTAGTAGTGGGAGTTAAATCATTAGTACCAGATTGTCTGGTAGATGGCATCGGGCTATGGTGAGGGTGTGGAGAGAGGAGGAAAACCACGACATGGACAACAGTGGTGTGGTCACAAATACATTGTGTTGGGATCACGGCATATATTTTTCATAGTAATGGTAGAACTCAAGCTATTGGAGTTTTTCGAATTCAGTGGGTGTCAGCCAGGCGTCCACCATGCAGGGTATGGACAACAGGTAGCGTGTCGAGATGCAGAGGCGTTGAACGAGGCCCTGGTGGGAGGAGACGATAGCTCTAAGGAGTTCAAATTCAGGAAGGACAAATATCAGGCAACAATCGAGATTAAGAGGCATGGTGCGCCAGAGAGTGCGCCGCCGAGATGCGAGGACTTGTGTGTGGCAGCCATCCTTGGTGGGGAGAAGAGAGATTATCTCCCCAAGGATGTCGTCTGGGAGATCGCTGATGCGGTCCACAAGAGATTCTACGGGTTCCTCATATCCG
>NC_041386.1:80587675-80599951 GCF_002162155.2 Triticum dicoccoides | reverse complement strand
TGCAAGATCTACAACCGGCGTCGGTCGCTGGTGGGAGCCTCATCTTCTTGGTGCTGGGGCCAGCCGACTCCATTTTCCTTGCGAGTGTCACGCCGAGCTCATGGGTTTGAGTAGAGTAGCCAAAGACGAGCCTTGTGGCAGTGCGAGTGGGGAAGAAGGAGGGCTGGGGTTTTCTGTACGAGTGGAAGAAGAGGAGCAGGCGTTTTCTGTACGAGTGAGGAAGAAGGTGAGCGGGGCTTTTCTGGACGAGTGACAAAGATGGGGAGCGGGGGGAATTGGGGGGAGACGGAAGCAGGAGAGTCCAGCGAGCTGCAGTATAAGTGGAAGCGAGGAGGACAAAGGTTTTTTCTAGGATCACCCCCTCTTCAAGAAATATGGGCTTCTCCTCGCAAAAAACAAAAACATATGGGCTTTAAGATGGATAGGCTTTTGTATCGGCCCAGTCGGCTGCCCGTGTTTCGTACTGGAGGGCCTTGTGCTAGAGGTAGCCCGAGACACTCTCCAGCTTATTACCCATTCAAAAGAAAAAAAGAGACGCCTCTAGCTTATGGCTACTCATCGGTAACCTTTTTCAACTTGGCATCCACCAAATTAGAGGATGCGGTAATGGATGCAGACACTCACACTGGTCGCGTAGCGTGGCAAAGTGAGGTGTCAAATAACAGGCCTACAATATACTTACTAGATTGTGAAGGTTTACAGGCTAGTCAACATTCACATTAAACTAAGCTTCAGAAGATACAGTATGCATACTAACATTCGTAAGAACAAAAGTTCTGCATTTTCCTTGTGGGCGTCGCGTCAAGCTCATGGGTTTGAGCAGAGTAGCAAGAGACGAGCCTAGTGGTAGTGCGAGTGGGGAAGAAGGATGGCTGGGGTTTTCTATTGGAGCGAGGAAGAAGAGGAGCAGGTGTTTTCTGTATGAGTGAGGAAGAAGGTGAGCGGGGTTTTTTTTGTACGAGTGAGGAAGATGGGGAGCGGGGGGAATTGGGGGGAGACGGAAGAGGGAGAGTCTAGCGAGCTGCAGTAATAAGTGGAGGCGAGGAGGAAGGAGGTTTTTTTCGGGATCGCCCCTCTTTAAGAAATATGGGCTTTTCCTCACAGAAAACAAAAAACAAATGGGCTTTAAGATGGATAGGCTTTTGTATCGACCTAGTCGGATGCTCGTGTTCGTACTGGACGACGTTATACTAGAGGCAATCCATTAGAGACACTCTCCAGCTCCCCAGCTTATTGCCCATTCGAAAGAAAAGAAGAGACGCCTCTAGCTTATGGCAACTCATCAGTAACCTTTTTCAACTTGGAAAAAGGTTATAGATCCTTCTCTGGCCGGCTTGGCATCCACCAAATTAGAGGATGTGGTACTGCATGCAGACACTCACACTGGTTGTAGCGCGGCAAAATGAGGTGTCAAATAACAGGCCTACAATATACTTACTAGATTGTAAAGGTTCACAGGCTAGTCAACATTCACAGTAAACTAAGCTTCAAAACATATGGTATGCATACTAACATTCACAAGCACAAAAGTTCAGCATGTTTATGCATCTCAATGATTCACCATACTATAACTAATACAAGCTGTGAGAAGGTGTAGAAATAAAGAAAAACGATTGATGCTTCTCTGAGCAAAGGGCCTCCCTGCGCACGCATTAATTTCCTGGGCATGCTTGTTTCTTCTCCATGTTGCGAGCACTTTGAGCATGTTGGCAACTGCTACCTCTTGAGCACTGCGTTGGTTTTCCCTTGAAGAGAAAAGGGTGATGCAACAAAGTAGCATAAGTATTTCCCTCAGTTTTTGAGAACTAAGGTATCAATCCAGTAGGAGACTACACGCAAGTCCCTCGTACCTACACAAACAAATAATAACCTCCCAACCAACGCGATAAAGGGGTTGTCAAGCCCTTCACGATCACTTACGTGAGTGAGATTTGATAGAGATAATAATAATAAGATAAATATTGTTGGTATTTTTATGATATAGATTGAAAGTAAAGATTGCAAAGTAAAATAGATTGGAAACATATATGATAAAAGATAGACCCGGGGTCCATAGGTTTCACTAGTGGCTTCTCTCAAGATAGCATAAGTATTACGGTGGGTGAACAAATTACTGTCGAGCAATTGATAGAAAAGTGCATAATTATGAGAATATCTAGGCATGATCATGTATATAGGCATCACATCCGCGACAAGTAGACCGAAACGATTCTGCATCTACTACTATTACTCCATACATCGACCGCTATCCAGCATGCATCTAGAGTATTAAGTTCATAAGAATAGAGTAACACATTAGGCAAGATGACATGATGTAGAGGGATAAACTCAAGCAATATGATATAAACCCCATCTTTTTATCCTCGATGGCAACAATACAATACGTGCCTTGCTGCCCGTGCTGTCATTGGGAAAGGACACCGCAAGATTGAACCCAAAGCTAAGCACTTCTCCCATTGCAAGAAAGATCAATCTAGTAGGCCAAACCAAACTGATAATTCAGAGAGACTTGCAAAGATAACCAATCATACATAAAATATTTCAGAGAATAATCAAATATTGTTCATAGATAAACTTGATCATAAACCCACAATTCATCGGATCTCGACAAACACACCGCAAAAAGAGTTACATCAAATAGATCTCCAAGAAGATTGAGGAGAACATTGTATTGAGTCCAAAGAGAGAGAATAAGCCATCTAGCTAATAACTATGGACCTGAAGGTCTAAGGTAAATCACTCACACATCATCGGAGGGGCCATGGAGTTGATGTAGAGGCCCTCCGTGATCGGTTCCCCCTCCGGCGAAGCTCCGGAAAAGGCCCCAAGATGGGATCTCTTGGGTAAAGAAGGTTGCAGTGGTGGAAATAGGGTTTCATGGTGCTCCTTGATGTCTACGAGGTATATGAATATATATAGGAGGAAGAAGTAGGTCGGTGGAGCCACGAGTGGCCCACGAGGGTGGAGGGCACGCCCAGGGGGGTAGGCGCGCCCCCTGCCTCGTGGCCTCCTCGTTGGTTGGTTGACGTCCACTCCAAGTCCCCTGGATCACATTTGTTCCAAAAATAACTCTCCCGAAGGTTTTATTCCATTTGGATTCCGTTTGATATTCCTTTTCTGCGAAACACTGAAATAGGCAAAAAACAACATTTTGCACTGGGCCTTGGGTTAGTAGGTTAGTCCCAAAAATAATATAAAAGTGTATAAATAAGCCCATTAACATCCAAAATAGATAATATAATAGCATGGAACAATAAAAAATTATAGATACATTGGAGAAGTATCAAGCATCCCCAAGCTTAATTCCTACTCGTCCTCGAGTAGGTAAATGATAAAAACAGAATTTTTGATGTGGAATGCTACCTATCATAATTCTCAATGTAATTTTCTTTATTGTGGCATGAATATTCAGATCTGAGAGATTCAAGACAAAAGTTTAACATTGACATAAAAATAATAATACTTCAAGCATCCTAACTAAGCAATCATGTCTTCTCAAAATAACATGGCAAAAGAAAGTTCACCCCTACAAAATCATATAGTTTGGTCATGCTTCATTTTCGTCACACAAGAATGCTCTCATCTTGCACAACCCCGATGACAAGCTAAGCAATTGTTTCATACTTTAGTAATCTCAAACTTTTTTCAACTTTCACGCAATACATGAGCGTGAGCCATGGATATAGCACTATGGGTGGAATAGAATAATGATAGGGGGTTATGTGGATAAGACAAAAAAGGAGAAGGTCTCACATCGATGGGGCTAATCAACGGGCTAGGGAGATGCCCATCAATTGATGTCAATGCAAGGAGTAGGGATTTCCATGCAACGGATGCACTAGAGCTATAAATGTATGAAATCTCAACAAAAGAAATTAAGTGGGTGTGCATCCAACTTGCTTGCTCACGAAGACCTAGGGCATTTGAGGAAGCCCATTGTTGGAATATAGAAGCCAAGTTCTATAATGAAAAATTCCCACTAGTATATGAAAGTGACAAAACAAGAGACTCTCTATCATAACGATCATGGTGCTACTTTGAAGCACAAGTGTAGAAAAAAAGGATAGTAGCATTGTCCCTTTTTATTTATTTTCCTTTTTTCTCCTTTTCTCCTTTTTCTTTTCTTTTTTGGGCCTTTTTTATTTTTTATTTGGGATAATGCTCTATTAATGATGATCATCACACTTCTATTTATTTACAACTCAATGATTACAACTCGATACTAGAACAAAGTATGACTCTATATGAATGCCTCCGGCGGTGTACCGAGAAGGGCAATGAATCAAGAGTGACATGTATGATAAATTATGCATGGTGGCTTTGCCACAAATACGATGTCAACTACATGATCATGCAAAGCAATATGACAATGATGAAGCATGTCATAAATGAAATGGTGGAAAGTTGCATGGCAATATATCTCGGAATGGCTATGGAAATGCCATAATAGGTAGGTATGGTGGCTGTTTTGAGGAAGATATAAGGAGGTTTATGTGTGATAGAGCGTATCGTATCACGGGGTTTGGATGCACCGGCGAAGTTTGCACCAACTCTCAAGATGAGAAAGGGGAATGCACGGTACCGAAGAGGCTAGCAATGATGGAAGGGTGAGAGTGCGTATAATCCATGGACTCAACATTAGTCATAAAGAACTCACATACTTATTGCAAAAATCTACAAGTCATCAAAAACCAAGCACTACACACATGCTCCTAGGGGGATAGATTGGTAGGAAAAGACCATCGCTCGTCCCCGACCGCCACTCATAAGGAAGACAATCAAAGAACACCTCATGTTTCAAATTTGTTACACAACGGTTACCATACGTGCATGCTACGGGACTTGCAAACTTCGACACAAGTATTTCTCAAATTCACAATTACTCAACTAGCACACTCTAATATCACCACCTTTATATCTCAAAACAATTATCAAGTATCAAACTTCTCATAGTGTTCAATGCACATTCTATGATAGTTTTTATTATACCCATCTTGGATGCCTATCATATTAGGACAAGTTTCATAACCAAAGCAAATTACCATGCTTCTCTAAAGGACTATCAAAATTATATAAGTGAAGCATGAGAGATCAATAATTTCTATAAAATAAAACCACCACCGTGCTCTAAAAGATATAAGTGAAGCATTAGAGCAAATTATCTAGCTCAAAGGATATAAGTGAAGCACATAGAGTATTCTAACAAATTCCAATTCATGTGTGTCTCTCCCAAAAGGTCTGTAAAGCAAGGATGATTGTGGTAAACTAAAAATCAAAGACTCAAATCATACAAGACGCTCCAAGCAAAACACATATCATGTGGTGAATAAAAATATAGCCTCAAGTAAAGTTACCGATAGAAGAAGACGAAAGAGGGGATGCCTTCCGGGGCATCCCCAAGCTTAGGCTTTTGGTTGTTCTTGAATGTTACCTTGGGGTGCCTTGTTAATCCCCAAGCTTAGGCTCTTTCCACTCCTTATTCCATAATCCATCAAATCTTTACCCAGAACTTGAGAACTTCACAACACAAAACTTAAACAGAAAATCTCATGAGCTCCGTTAGTAAAAGAAAACAAACCACCACTTAAGGTACTGTAATGAACTCATTCTTTATTTATTTTGGTGTTAAACCTACTGTATTACAACTTCTCTATGGTTCATAACCTCCGATAATAGGCATAGATTCATCAAAATAAGCAAACAACACACAAAAACAGAACAGTCTGTAGTAATCTGTAGGTTTCGAATACTTATGTAACCCCAAAAATTCTAAAATAAATTGATTGATGTGAGGAATTTATCTATTAATCATCTTCAAAAAGAATCAACTTAATCTCACTCACCAGTAAAAAATTGCAGCAAATCTCGTGAGCGCTAAAGTTTCTGTTTTTTACAGCAAGATCGCAAAGACTTTCCCCAAGTCTTCCCAAAGGTTCTACTTGGCACAAACACTAATTAAAAGCACAAAACCACATATAAAAAGAGGCTATATGAATTATTTTACTAAACGGAACCAAAAATCAAGAAACAAAAATAAAATTGGTTTGCCTCCCAACAAGCGCTATCGTTTAACGCCCCTAGCTAGGCATCAAAGCAAAAATAGATCTAGGCATTATCATCTTTGGTATGCAATCCATAAGTGGATCTCATAATAGATTCATAATGTAATTTAATTTTCTTTCTAGGAAACTGTTCATGCCTTTCCTTAACGGAAATTGGAATCTAATATTTCCTTCCTTCATATGAATAATTCCACCAATCGTTCTAAGGAAAGGCCTACCAAGAATAATAGGACATGTAGGATTGCAATCAATATCAAGAACAATGAAATATACGGGCACATAATTCCTATTTGCAACAATAAGAATATCACTAATCCTTCCCATAGGTTTCTTAATAGTGGAATCCGCAAGGTGCAAATTTAAAGAACAATCATCAAATTCACGGAAACCTAACACATCACACAAAGTTTTTGGAATCATGGAAACACTAGCACCCAAATCACATAAATCATAGCATTCATGATCTTTAATCTTAATTTTAATAGTAGGTTACCACTCATCATAAAGTTTTCTAGGGATAGAAACTTCCAATTCAAGCTTTTTTTCATAAGATTGCATTGAAGCATCAATGATATGTTTAGTAAAAGCTTTATTTTGATTGTAAGCATGCGGAGAATTTAGCACGGATTGCAATAAGGAAATACAATCTATTAAAGAACAATTATCATAATTAAATTCCTTGAAATCCAAAATAGTGGGTTCATTGCTATGTAAAGTTTTGACCTCATCAATCCCACTTTTACCAATTTTTGCATCAAGATATAAAAATTACGAATCATTGGGACGCCTTTTAACTAAAGTTGACTCATCTCCAGTCCCATCATTATCAAGATTCATGTTGCAAAACAAAGATTTAATAGGGGACACATCAATCACTTTTAGATCTTCATCCTTACTATCATCAAAACTAGAAGAACACGCTTTCACAAAGCAATCTTTTTTAGCATGCATCCTAGCGGTTCTTTCTTTGCACTCATCAATGGAAATTCTCATAGATTTGAGAGACTCATTGATATCATGCTTAGGTGGAATAGATCTAATTTTCAAAGAATCAACATCAAGATAAATTCTATCCACGTTCCTAGCCAACTCATCAATCTTAGACAGTTTTTCTTCAATCAAAGCATTGAAACTCTTTTGCGAACTAATAAATTCTTTAATATTAGATTCAAAATCTGTCGGTGTACTAGAGTAGGGGTACCCTAGTATCCCAAACTTGTGCACGGGCAGTCACAGCATCCCGTGGCAAGGCTTGCCGGGTGACCGCCAAGGTCCTCCGTGGTTCCTTTGGAGCCATTCAAGGACAAAGTATCCAAGACCCCGGCAAGAGGAGCTTGCCGGGAAGGCCAACCAAGGCATCCAAGACCCCGGCAAGAGGAGCTTGCCGGGAAGGCCAACCAAGGCATCTCAAGGAACTTGCCGCGACGCGCCGCGCGTCCCGGCAAGGCCCGGTGAGCGACAAGCTCCCAGACGCGACAAGACAACGACCGCGGCAAGGCGCTTGCCGCGGCAAGCCACCACTCTGTGCCCGCGCTCCAGCACATCCACCAACGTGTCGCTCTGGGACCCTTCCAGGCGTACGTGGCGGGAGGCTGTGCAACCAGCGGCGCGCGGTGGCAAGCGACGCTGACAAGATTGCCATCTTGGCGAGCGGTGGTGTCCCTGACGGTCCCTTTTGCACTATTCAGGCGACGCAAACGGGCATTTAATGCCCTTGTCCCCTGCCGTCAGGGTTAGGTATGATACACTATAGCAGGTAGCTGTACCAACCGCAACACCTTTCCATTTTTACCCTTGTCTACGTTGCCACCTGTCGGTGATCCCTTGAGCATATAAAAGGAGGCCCATGCGCAACGTAGAGAGGAAAAAGGGAGAAGGGGAACACTCACGCTCGGTCTCATTAGCTGCTGGGGTGTACTGTAGCACTCCGCGCTCCTGAGCAAGAACTCAATACAAACCACAAAGCAGGAGTAGGGTTTTACGCATCCGTGCGGCCCGAACCTGGGTAAACTGCTCGTGTGCTTCGCCTCGATCCGCTCTTCGTGCGACCCTCGCCCCCGCCGAACCGAAAGGGACTCGGTCCGCCGGTCCCATAGGTGCTCGTGGATTAGTTCCCCGACATCTTTGGCGCGCCAGGTAGGGGGGTCGAGGTTGTGTGAACCAGATCCGGCGTTCACACGAGCTAGATCTTCATCGACATGCCGCCGAAGAAGAAGGCTTCGGAGGCGGCTGCTCCATCCGCGCCGAACCCACCACCGCCGGAGCAAACGGCTGATGGGGCAGACGCCGGCGGAAGAACGGGCGTCAACGAGGGAGCTCACGGTGCTGCCATGTCCAAGGACAAGGCTGCGCTGCCCATCGGCGGCGTAGCCGGCTCCCACAATGACCGGGCGCACTCCAAGACCTCGGCGTCCGTACATGCACCGCGCCCATCTCAGGAGGTGCGGGACTGGCAGCGTCATGGTACTCACGGTACCATGCGTTTGCTGGACCAAGATCGAGCTGGTGGATCTCGGAGTGCTCAAGACTAGCATGCACGCCAACATGCTGGCACGAGCGAGGCACGGTCGCCTGGACGGGATACTGCTCCTTCTAACATAGTTAGAAGTCCGAGCATATCCCGCTACCCGCCACCCGCCACTGCAGCAGAAGCTTTGACGCGAGCTCAACTTCTCCTGGACTACCCTCCAACGGCAGACAAGATCGATGACTGGAGGGCCACCATTCAGAGTCTCATCGGCTTCGCCAACGGCGACACTCAACGGCAGCCGAGCATGTCGCAGCCGCGGCAAGTCAGCCAGGCACGAGCCAGTGGCGACAAGACCGGTGGGGGTGCAACCACCGTGCATTCTCCGCCCCGAAGGCCAAGATCGCCGACTCGCCGGATCCACCTCGACAGCGACTCCACCGCGTTATCAGATCCACGAGCTCGTCGTGATCAGCGCCAAGTTCTTCACGAACGACAGCAAGAAGACGCTCGTACTCGCATCGAGCGCCGAAGAGAAGCGCGACGTCAATCGGACCAGTGCGCTGGGCCCTCTGTCGACATGCATGCGCCAGGGGAACCAGGCGACTTGCCGTACGCGGTAGGTTGCCTTGCGTTTACTCGTGAGCTGCGGCAAGTCCAGTGGCCCAGCACGAAGAATTTCAAGCCAGACGTACCAGAGAAGTACGACGGCAAGTCGCATCCGTCGGAGTTCCTCAGCATCTACACCATCGCGGTGCAGGCTGCCAGGGGGCGGGACGACAAGATCCTTGCCAACTACTTCCCGCTGGTGCTCAAGCCCAACGTTAGGTCGTGGCTCATGCACTTGCCGGACAACTCCATATCCTCCTGGGCAGACCTATGCCATCAGTTTGTCGGTGCCTTTACAGGCGGCCACAAACCTCATGGCCAAGAGAGTGACCTTCATCTGCTTGCCCAGAAGGAAGGAGAGCCCCTGCGCAAGTACATTCAGAGATTCAGCCGTGTACAACACAACATCGCAGACGTCCACCCTGCCGCGGTCATCAGCGCGTTCCATCAGAACGTGCGTAACCGCAGGATGCGGGAGGAGATGGCGATGTGCAAGATCAGAGACGTCAGTGAGCTGTATGCCCTGGCCGACAAGTGTGCACGTGCTGAGGAAGGGAGGAAACTCCCCGGAGAGAATACAGGAGTAGGAGGATCTGACAGCGAGGATGCTGCCCCGGCAAAGAAAAACCGGCGGCGGAACAACAGGAAGAAGAAAGGCAAAGATGTGCTAGTCATTGAGCAGTACGGCAACGAATTCATAGCAGAGCATTGGCAGAATTCATAGCAGAATGGACGCCAACACCAGATGAAGAAACTCCAGAAACGAGCATCCCCGTCGAGGAAGCAATCAAAGAGTGGCTGATGTACTTTGATGGTGCCTTTTCGCTGCAAGGTGCCGGCGCTGGCGTGCTGCTTGTCGCACCCACCGGAGAGCACCTCAAGTACGTAGTCCAGATGCACTTTACCAAGGAGCAAGCAACAAACAATACTGCAGAGTATGAAGGCTTGCTTGCCGGCCTCAGGATAGCGGCAGACCTTGGGATCAAGAAGCTCATTGTCAGGGGTGACTCGCAGCTTGTCATCCGCCAAGTGAATAAGAGCTATTAGAGTCCATTGATGGAAGCCTACGTCGACGAAGTAAGAAAGCTAGAAGAGCACTTTGATGGCCTGCAGATGGAGCATGTTCCAAGAGCTCAGAACGCCATTGCCGATAGCCTATCAAAGTGCGCCGCACTTAAGTTACCTGTGGAACCAGGGATCTTTGTGCTCAAGCTGACTCAACCGTCTGTAACGCCATCAACTGGACAGAGCAAGAAGAGGAAGTTGATTTCTGGTGACTATTTTCCGACAGAGCTTCCCGAAGCCGCCGCCGAGAAGGTCCCCAAGATCAACGCCAAGAGCGCTGAGGAGCAATCTGCTCCGGCAAACCCTAGGGTTTGTTCCATTGAAGCAGAAGCTCCCGACAAGTTTTGCTCCGGCAAGCTTGCCGGGGAAAGTCAAGCTCCGGCAGAGCCGCAGGTTCTCGCCGTAGAAGCGGACGTTCCCGCAGCAACAGATTTGCCTTGCGCTGAGGAGCAATCTGCTCCGGCAAGCCCTAGGGTTTGTTCTGTTGAAGCAGAAGCTCCCGACAAGTTTTGCTCCGGCAAGCTTGCCGGGGAACGTCAAGCTCCGGCAGAGCCGCAGGTTCTCGCCGTAGAAGCGGATGTTCCCGCAGCAGCAAATTTGCCTTTAGTCCTTGTTGTCGAGCCACAAGCTCCAGCGTGGACACAACAGATTGTCCGTTTCCTTCAGACAGGAGAACTTCCCGAAGAGCAAGAAGAAGCGGAAAGAGTAGCCCGGTAGTCAAGTATGTACTAGTTTGTCGACAACACACTGTACAGAAGAAGACTCAACAGTGTGAAATTGAAGTGTATTCACCGGGAAGACGGACAAAAGCTGTTGGCAGAGATACATGGAGGCATATGTGGTCACCACATTGGCGTAAGAGCACTTGCCGGCAAAGCATTCCGGCAAGGTTTCTTTTGGCCGACAGCCCTCCAGGATGCAACTGCACAAGTAACCAAGTGTGAAGCGTGCCAGTTCCATTCCAAGCAGATACACCAACCAGCTCAAGCTCTCCAGACGATCCCTTTATCCTGGCCATTTTCGGTCTGGGGGCTCGACATCCTCGGCCCCTTTCCCCGAGCAGTCGGGGGCTTTGAGTACTTGTACGTTGCAATCGACAAGTTCACAAAGTGGCCGGAAGTGGAAGCAGTGAGGAAGGTGACAGCACAGTCAGCAGTCAAGTTCTTCAGGTCGATTGTTTGCCGCTTCGGGATCCCTAACAGGATAATCACCGACAACGGTACGCAATTCACGAGCCGCACCTTCATGCAGTACGTCCAAGACCTTGGCGCCAAGGTCTGCTTCGCTTCTGTTGCTCACCCGAGAAGCAACAGTCAAGCGGAGAGGGCAAATGCTGAAGTGCTGCGTGGGCTCAAGACCAGGACTTTCGACAGGCTGCACAAGTGCGGAAGAAACTGGATCGAGGAGCTGCCGGTGGTTCTTTGGTCGATCAGGACGACGCCAAAATCGAGCCACTGGCTAGACACCTTTCGCTCTAGTCTATGGAGCAGAGGCAGTTATCCCCACGGAACTCGTATACAGATCACCTCGAGTGCTTGCTTATGATGAGCTTGAGCAAGAGCAGCTGCGACAAGATGACGCGCTACTCCTTGAGGAAGACCGTCTTCAGGCTGCTGTATGAGCTGCTCGCTACCAGCAAGCTTTGCGCCGCTACCATAGCCGCAAAGTTAACGCCAGAATTCTCGAGGAAGGTGACCTTGTTCTTCGGCGTGTTCAGTCCGCCAAGAATTCCAACAAGTTGACGCCGAAGTGGGAAAGCCCTTACCGGGTGAAACGAGTCACTAGGCCTGGCGTTGTCCGCCTTGAGACGAAGATAGCATTCCGGTGAGCAATTCCTGGAACATTGAGCATCTTCGTAAGTTTTACCCGTAAGGCGCGGTTGCCGGAACCTGTTCCGGCAACCACCTTTTGTACAAGTCTTGCCGCTGTTGCATGTAATCCTTTGTACAAAGCCGGGCGCAGACCCCGTGCATAAGTAAAGCTCATGTGCTCCGCACATCTTGTCAATTTCATGCTTTCTATTTTTTGCATATGTGATCTGACACTTTGTGCAGCACCTACTCCCCGGTAAGC
>NC_041386.1:80533080-80587215 GCF_002162155.2 Triticum dicoccoides | reverse complement strand
GGTATGGACCAGGCGTCGTTCAAGAAAGTTTGCCTTACCGGGAAGCAAACAACAGAAAAGCTAAGTTGCCAAAGTTTGAGCAATCAGATTTTTTATTTTTAAGTTATCTCCCTTGAACGACCGCACTTTGTATGGAAAACCTGTGCGCGGAGGAACCAACTCGTAGCTAGTTGCTCCCTTACTTTGTTTCGAGTCCGCTCAACAAATTAAGTGAGCTGTGACTAGTTGTGACAAGGTTTCTTGTCGGTAGCGGCACCGCCAGCAGGCTGCTGACGTCCCGCACTCAGCGCTCGCGGCTAAGGTGCCTGCACCGACAAGTTCCCTAAAAGCATAGGGCAAAAACATACAAAGGGAGGAATCAAGTAAAGGGAATAACACTGCGATCATTACCCGGAATAGAGTTATATTACAAGGTAGCTTGTCGCGGCTCTAACAGATTATTCTCATAACATGACCAGCAACGACAAGAAAAGAAGAAAACGGGCGGCCTAGTCTACGCGATCGCCCTCAATCCTCTTGATCCCGCTCACCTTGTCCACAATGGGTGCGACAAGGGTCTTGAGCGCCTCCAGATCAGCATCCGGCGGCAGGGTCTTGAGGACGTTGGTGAGGTTGAGGCCCGGGTTGCGGAAGGCCACCTTCACCAACACCTTTTGAAGAGCTCCCGCGCAGATCTTGCGCGACTCATCGGCCAGCTGCTTTGGGATCTTCTCCCGGAGCCGCTGGAGGGCCGTCGCCACACCTTTGAAGAACAAGGTGAGCTTGGCGCTGGGTTGGAGGTTCTCATCAGAGGGATACCCGAGATCCTCCACCCCCAGCTGCGCCAGCTCCCTGACGATATCTGCGGCAGCATTCACGAGACCCTCCGTCCAGTGCTCCACATTCTCCCTAAAAGCATTCTGGGCGGCGGCAGCACTCGCCAGCAGCGCCTTGTCGGCCTTGATCTCCTCCTTCAAGGCCACCTCCTGCTCCCTGGCGCCGTCCAGCGTCTTGGTCAAAGTGGTCAGCTTCAACTCAAGATCTGCGTTGGAGTCCTTGGCGGCGCTAAGCTCTTTCCCCTTCTCGGCGAGACGAACTTGCAGCTCTGAGTTGCTGTGGGCGTCCTTCTCCCGCTCACGCTTGAGCGCGGCAAGCTCTTCACCACTCGCCTTGAGATCGGCCTTCAGCTACGCCACCTTCGTCTCCAGCTCCTTCTTGGCAGCCTTGGCAACTGCGGCAGCATCCTCTGCTTGCTTAAGGGCTCCACCGAATTTTTGTTCACGCGCGGCAAGCTCCTCCTCGTGGCTGTCGAGGTCAACTTTCCGCTGCACCAGCTCGCCCTCCTACGCAGACAGCTTCTTAGCTGCAAGCCGCTGTTGCTCTTCAACTTCGGCCTTCTCGAGGAGGAAGGCCTTCTGCTCTTTGGCGAGTTGCTCCCGCTCCTCTGCCAGGGACCGGAGAGCTTCCTGGTTGAGACCCCGAAGCTCCTCCACGCGCTTCTCGATGTCCGCTCCCGCCTTTGCGACAAGCGCCTCGCGGGATTCCAGCTTGGCTTGCCGCGCGCGGTAGAGCGACAACAGCTTCCGCAGCAGCCACTCCTCCTCAGGCTCGCCGCTGCTGCTGCTCAGCGCATCAACTAGCATCAGCCCAGCGGAGGCGAGCACCTCTCCATCAAAGCTCTCTCCCTCGACCGGCGCCCTGGAGCTTGACACCCAGGGGAGGTTGATGAAGACGCCATCGCCGGCCTTCAAGTAGACGCCTGGCTGGGGCTCTTCGGAGCTTGGCGCTGGGGCAGCGGCGGACGGGTCGGCGGTGGACGAAGCGCCTGGCGCTCCTGCGGCCTCAGGGCCGTCAGTGCGATTGCCAAACCCCTCGCCAGCTGCTGCGGCGGCAGCTTTGGCGGCCTCGTCGCTGGCGGGGTCATCAGCGCCGGCTGCTTCTTCAGTGGCAGCAGCGTCGTCGGCAGCAACCTCGGTCTCCATCGGCTCCGCAGCAGATGGGTCTGATGGCCGGAAAAGTGAGAAAAGTCAAGCAAATACCCAAAAAGAAGAAGAACCCAAGGGAAGCTCTGAAGAGAAGATTACCTGTACTGGGTTCGGCAGTCGTAGTCTCCGCTGCCGGGGGGACGCCGGTGCTGTCCCTTGCCGGAGAACACTCCCTTGCCGGAGGACTCTCCCTTGGCATTTCGGGGGCGGCCTACGGGCGCTCCTGGTGAGGCTGCTCTGCTCCTACACAAACCAACAGTCAGATGTCAGCAAAGAAAGAGTATCCATGCGCGCCTAACAGCGGAAAGCGAACCATATACTTACGCTGGGGGCTGCTCTGGAGAACAGTTGCCGGGTCCGGCAAGGTTGTCTCGGACGCACCCCCTGCTGTCGCGGTGGGTTCGTCCTCGATGACAATCACCGGGACCTTGGCTCTCTTCGCTGCTCTCTGGGCCAGAGTCCTAAGAAGGAATAAGTTCAGAGTAAAGCAAATGAGATACAAGACAAAACAGCAAGAATTGAAGAACTAGAAGTACAACAAGAGAATCTTACTCTTCTTCTTCCTCGTCGGAGCTGAACGCGGAGAAGTCGAAGTCTGGCTCACGTCTGGCGCGAGGAGGCGGAGGAGTAGTTTCCCTTGGCCGCTTGGCGGGAACAGTAGCGGTGGTCTGAGACGACCCCGCTCCGGCTGTCGCCGCGCGTGAGAAGCGGCAGGAGCAGAAGCGGTGGTCCGGGTGGACCCCGCTCCAGTTGCCGCAACAGCGTGAGGTGCTCCCGCAACAACAGTGCTTGCCACGGTGGAGCGTGTCGCGCGGCGCGGCGACTGTTGACTCACCCGCCGCCCCGCTACGTCCCCGGCCTTGTGGAGACGCCTTCTTGGTGGGGATAGAGGCTCTGCTTGCGGCGAGCTGCCTGAAGATGAGGAGGAAGAGGAGTTGATCTCCAGCGAGCCGCTCGTATCCTCGGCGGGCTCGCTCGACTCGACGTCATGCCCGGCAAGCTCTTTCTCGCCGACGAGCTCCTCTCGCTCGGCACGGCTTGCCGCCTCTGCTGCCTCTGCCTCCTCCACGGTGAATCCAAATTCGCCCGCGGCTGCGGCTGCCGCCGCCTCTTCCAGCCTAGTGGCGATGCGTGTCATCTCCGCATCGGTGGTGTCGCGGGTGAGGCCATTCTTTTCGTCGGAGCGGACCGGCACTTCTACCAATCCGTCAAAGAACTCCTGCACAACGTCATCTGCAGGCTCTTGCCAAGTTGGGACAATTCCATGCGAATCGCACAGCGGCATCATTGCACGGATGCGGTCGAGCGCGGAGTTGTTGCACAGCGGAACGACACCCTTCGGCAACCTGAACACTTCGGGATGTTGAGGGTCGTACTTGAACAGCTCCTGGAGCATCACGTTAAGCTCCAGAACAGTGAAGTTGAAGTTGAGGCCCGGACGCAGCCTCATGATATCCGCCGCATTCTTGAATTCCCAGGCGGGTCTCCTCCGTTCCTGCAGGGGGGCGATGCGGCGGCGAAGAAAATCTGCGCCAACAGCGCCTACAGTGAGCCCGGCAAGCCTGAGGCGTTGGATCCGGGTGACGGCAATCTTCAGCCTATCATCTTCCGGGGCCACGTCACTCTAATCGCTGCCACGTGCTACTGGGGCTTGGCGCCGGGCGGTAAACGGCTGCGGGTTCTCCTCGACAATCCAGCACCAGTCTGCTCTCCATTCCTCCCACTTGCCGTGGAACTCTCCCTCCAGATAAGTGTCCTTCTTGCCGGTCCTCGAGATCCAGGCGATTCCGCCGGATAAAGGCTCTCCTCTCTCTACTCGGGGCATAAAGAAGTGGCGAAAAAGGGCTACATTGGGATAGACTCCGACAAAGTTTTCGCAGAGATGTGCGAAAACTGCCATGATCAGAACAGCAATGGGGGTGAAGTCAAGGAGGCGGAACCCGTAGGTGTTCATAATATCGCAAAAAAACTCAGAGAAAGGCGGGCAGAGCCCGCAGTAGAAGAACAAGGCGAAGAAAGGGTATTCATTTGGAGCCATTTTCCAAGCGGCGGCTGGAAGTACCTTCGTGCGCGGATGCGCTCGCGTCTCCGTCGACCAGAAGAGGTAGTAATTCTCCCTCAGCTCCCTCGCGGCGAGCTTGGGGGGGGGGGAAGATTGCCCGCTCCTTTCGCAGCGCCGCAAGCCGCTGCGCCTCGGTCGACTTCACAACCTTCCCTTTGTCGGCTCTCGGAGCCATGGCGGAAGTGGTGGAGGAGGTCGACGGCGTTGGTGGTGCTGGTGGCGATGGGGGGCGGGGCGCTGCTCTCTTTCAGCTTTGGGAAGACGAGGGAGCGGCGGAGGTTTCCGAGATTGGAGTAGCAACCGGCGAATGGGCGAACTACCCCTGTTTCCCCATGCTTATAAAGAGGGAAGGGGCGGACGTTCCACCTTTCCGAATAAAGAAACCACCCACGATCTCTCCCACGACTCCGCATTCAACGCGTGCCGTTCAGGGAGGGCGTGGTGGATACGGGGAGAGATACGGCGTAACCCAGGCCGCGCGTGCCCGTGCCCTATTTTGGGCCTGGCCCAACAGCGCTCGGCACCGTGTATGGCCCAGGCCCGGGGGCTCCTGTCGGTGTACTAGAGTAGGGGTACCCTAGTATCCCGAACTTGTGCACGGGCAGTCGCAGCATCCCGCGGCAAGGCTTGCCGGGTGACCGCCAAGGTCCTCCGTGGTTCCTTTGGAGCCATTCAAGGACAAAGTATCCAAGACCCTGGCAAGAGGAGCTTGCCAGGAAGGCCAACCAAGGCATCCAAGACCCCGGCAAGAGGAGCTTGCCGGGAAGGCCAACCAAGGCATCTCAAGGAACTTGCCGCGATGCGCCACGCGTCCCGGCAAGGCCCGGTGAGCGACAAGCTCCCAAACGCGACAAGACAACGACCGCAGCAAGGCGCTTGCCGCGGCAAGCCACCACTCTGTGCCCGCGCTCCAGCACATCCACCAATGTGTCGCTCTGGGACCCTTCTAGGCGTACGTGGCGGGAGGCTGTGCAGCCAGCGGCGCGCGGTGGCAAGCGGCGCTGACAAGATTGCCATCGTGGCGAGCGGTGGTGTCCCTGACGGTCCCTTTTGCACTATTCAGGCGACGCAGACGGGCATTTAATGCCCTTGTCCCCTGCCGTCAGGGTTAGGTATGATACACTATAGCAGGTAGCTGTACCAACCGCAACACCTTTCCATTTTTACCCTTGTCTACGTTGCCACCTGTCGGTGATCCCTTGAGCATATAAAAGGAGGCCCATGCGCAACGTACAGAGGAAAAAGGGAGAAGGGGAACACTCACGCTCGGTCTCATTAGCTGCTGGGGTGTATTGTAGCACTCCGCACTCCTGAGCAAAAACTCAATACAAACCACAAAGCAGGAGTAGGGTTTTACGCATCCGTGCGGCCCGAACCTGGGTAAACTGCTCGTGTGCTTCACCTCGATCCGCTCTTCGTGCGACCCTCGCCCCCGCCGAACCGAAAGGGACTCGGTCCGCCGGTCCCATAGGTGCTCGTGGATTAGTTCCCCGACAAAATCAGAGGGCATATTATTATAATTTCCATAAGAATTGTTGTAGGAATTACCATAATTATTAGAGGAGTTACTGGGAAACGGCCTAGGATTAAAATTACCTCTATACGCGTTATTATCAAAATTGTTCGTACCAACAAAATTCACATCCATAGATTCATTATTATTCTCAATCAAAGTAGACAAAGGAATATCATTAGGATCAGAAGAAACACTCTTATTAGCAAACAATTTCATAAGTTCATCCATCTTTCCACTCAAAACATTGATTTCTTCTATAGCATGCACCTTTTTACTAGTAGATCTTTCAGTGTGCCATTGAGAATAATTAACCATAATATTATCTAGGAGTTTAGTAGATTCTCCTAAGATGATTTCCATAGAAGTGCCTCCCACAGCCGAATCTAAAAGACTTCTAGAAGCAAAATTCAATTCGGCATAATTTTTTTGTATAATCATCCAAAGATTCAAACCATGAGTAGGGCAATTACGTATCATTAATTTCATCCTCTCCCAAGCTTGTGCAACATGTTCATGATAAAGTTGCTTAAAATTCATAATATCGTTTCTAAGGAAGATGATCTTAGCGGGAGGAAAATACTTAGAGATAAAAGCATCTTTGCACTTATTGCATGAATCGATACTATTTTTAGGTAAAGATGAAAACCAAGTTTTAGCACGAACACTAAGCAAAAACGGGGATAGCTTCAATTTAACAATATCATTATCCACATCTTTCTTCTTTTGCGTATCAACAAATCAACAAATTTGTTAGATGGGTAGCGGCATCTTCACTAGGAAGGCCGGAAAACGGATCTTTCATGACAAGATTCAGCAAAGCGGCATTAATTTCACAATATTCGGCATCAGTAAGAGGAGCAATCGGAGTGCTAATAAAATCATTATTGTTGGTATTGGAAAAATCACACAATTTAGTATTATCTTGAACCATCATGACAAACAATCCAACACGGAAGCAAGCAAAAGGCAAAAAAGAGGCGAATTAGAAAAGAGAAGGGGAACGGAAAAAGAGGGCGAATAAAGCAGCAAGAGTGAAGTGGGGGAGAGGAAAACAAGAGGCAAATGGCAAATAATGTAATGCGAGGGATAAGAGTTTGTGATGGGTACTTGGTATGTCTTGACTTGTGAATAGATCTCCCCGGCAACGGCGCCAGAAATCCTTCTTGCTACCTCTTGAGAACTGTGTTGGTTTTCCCTTGAAGAGGAAAGGGTGATGCAGCAAAGTAGCATAAGTATTTCCCTCAGTTTCTTAGAACCAAGGTATCAATCCAGTAGGAGACTATATGCAAGTCCCTCGTACCTACACAAACAAATAAGAACCTCGCAACCAATGCGATAAAGGGGTTGTCAAGCCCTTCACGGTCACTTACGAGAGTGAGATCTGATAGAGATAGTAATAATAAGATAAATATTTTTGGTATTTTTATGATATAGATTGAAAGTAAAGATTGCAGAGTAAAATAGATTGGAAACTTATATGATAAAAGATAGACTCGAGGGCCATAGCTTTCACTAGTGGCTTCTCTCAAGATAGCAAAAGTATTACGGTCGGTGAACAAATTACTGTCGAGCAATTGATAGAAAAGTGCATAACTATGAGAATATCTAGGCATGATCATGTATATAGGCATCACGTCCGCGAGAAACGATTCTGCATCTACTACTATTACTCCACACATGGACCGCTATCTAGCATGCATCTAGAGTATTAAGTTCAGAAGAACAGAGTAACGCATTAGGCAAGATGACATGATGTAGCAAACACAGGAGGCAATAGAGATGACTCAACATCAGACCATATTGTGCAGTTCCCCTGAAATCATCTTCATGGTCCTGAATTTGAAAAGATAGGAAAACAATAGCTATACTCAAACAGTGTTACAAAATAGTAGCACATATCAATAGCTCGGCATGACAAAACACGACCATCTGGACGAAGGGGATACTGACCTGCCTGAGGAAGATTATATATAATTTCATAAGTCTTTAGTCGATTTCCACCTCCGGGTCTCATCGCATGCCATGGAGGAATTTCTATCCAATCGATTAGTGCAATTCCTTCCGTGTGGGTGTAGAAAATTTGCGACACACCCCAATATCTTCTTTGTGCATTTTCACTAAAATGATGCACCATTGTTTGAATGACCCCTACTCGCCGGCCAGGCCGTATATGACTCGAGACACTTTTATCTTGTGTTGACGTTGCGGCTGCACTAATTGTTTGCTCCTCCACACATGACAGGATCGTTCCGCACTACAATCAGCAAGTCAATGTATGAATAAGCCTATTTCATCTTGCGGTGGTCATTGTACCTAGTTACAAAGGTAGGAATACTTGGAGCACCATGAGGTTAGCTGACAGCAGGTAGATGCAGCCATAAATTTTTTTGTGGCGCTACCAAAATTGAGGTTTGTGTCCCTTCCCCTTCTTATGAGAAGTCTTCTTGAAGTTGGTAGAATGTGACGGCTTGTTCTTTGCATCAAACTTGCCTTTCCCTTGAGATTTGTTCTTGTTGTTTTGGGGCTTGTTGGGCTGGAAGTTCTTCTCGTGTACCATGTGGGCACTAGAGACTCCCTCAGTGACTCAAGCATGTGTGTCTTTTTCTCTCGCCTTCTCTTCAACATCAGGAGTGCTAATGACATCCGAAACAAAAAACTCATGTCTCTTGTTTCTCAGAGAAGTAGCAAAATTGTTCCACAAAGGTGGAAGCTTGCCAATGATGGTCCCAGCAAGAAATTTTCCCGGCAACACACACTTAAAGTACTCAAGTTCCTTAGCGAGTGACTGTATCTCATGAGCCCGCTGAACAACAGAGCGCTCATCAGTCATCTTGTAGTCACAGAATTGCTCCATGACGTACAACTCGTTGACAGCGCCCGAGGCCCCAAATGTGGCCTCAAGCGCAGCCCAAATGTCTTTGCCGCTATCAAACGACATATATGAATCCATAATGGAATCGCCAAGAACACTCAGAAGGGCAGCTTTGAAGAGGGTATCCATGTTCACAAAAGCTTCCTGCTATGTAGGATTAAGATCGCCCTCAGGCTTGCCCTTAGTGGCGTCATAATAGTACATGATCTGAAACCAGTATACTGCTCTCGTGCGCCACCTTTTATATTGCACCCCTTAAAGGTATGCGGCTTCAAAAGTGCAGTAAAACCACTCGGAGTAAATTGCCTATAATGAGGTTTTTGGATTGGATTGTTGAATATATGAGCAATTTACTATGAGATTTAAACCGAATCAACAGTAAATAGATCATGACGACAATTGCAAAGATCAAAGTAGTGATGCAGACTAAACCAGGAGGACAAAATCACATAGCGGGAGCAGAACCACTGTGGTTGATGTTTTCACTCATGTCGTTGATGAAGAGGTTATCGAGGTCGGGGAAGAAGGTTGTCGTTGAGGAAATCATCGCTGGCAGCAGTCGCACGAATGTGCTCCCCAAAAACCTGACGACCCCTCTCCCATATAGGATCATGAAAGGCGGGGTTCCGGAGGACTGTTGTCCCTTCTCGCGGTGCACGCCAGAAGGAGGGATGGAGAAGACTTGTGTGGCGGTGCTATGATCTGGAATGGTGCGAAACCATATGATACAACAGCGGCTACAGTAGAGCCTGTCAGGTCAGTCGTGCGAGTAAGAGCAAGTATACTAGTAGGCCTTTGGTCCAAAGCCCATGTCCAAGTCAATAATAGCCGCACTATCCAAAAGAATCGAAAACGGCTGAGTAATTAAGGCATCCGTTAATTATTAATTAATGCCTTAATAAATTTTCTAACCAACAAAAATATAGACCACGTGCATAGCTTTTGTCCTTGGACAGGCTCATTCCCGAAGAGCGCGTGTGTAGGTTTCCTATTATCATGCTCATGAAAATGCTAGAATAGATCACATTATAAAATGGTGCAACTCACACTCACCTAGCAGTATGGGATTAAACTTTAGTCCCACTCACACCACACCATGCTCTAATAGCATGGTTAATAGTATAGCCAACATCCGGATATATGAAGTTGACACATCATCTAAAGCCAACCTAATAGCCTGCTAGTACAATAGTTAGTCCCTTTAGTATACTAGTATATCATTAATACATACATGTCCCCACCTTTTGTCTCACAAAGTATGTTGGAGCTCGTGCTACAGTCGGTTACAAGTTTACAACCCGCTTCTCTTCTCTCTCCTTCAACTAAGTGCAAATACCATATTTAAATCCTTATAGCCTGCTTAGGTCACCTTTTTGTACTTGCTCTAAAGTTACTCTCCACTGTGAGTAGTCTAAAATGTCGGGCGTGCAGCAGGCGGTGCCCTCGGCCGGCGCGCCGCTTCAACGGCAAACACAGTGAGAGGTCGCGTCGCCCTGACTTGCCATCAATGTGGAGCGCTGGGCGGGAAGTGCACGTGGGAGGGGGGAGGGGTTTTTGGTGGGTCAGGAAGGTGAGATGCCAGCTTGGGATCGGTCTGAAAGGGGAAATATCAGGTGCTCCCATACTCCAATTGCTAGTATACAATAAGTGTGGGCTATGTAGAGGGCATAGTAATCAAGCTTCTCATCATTCTGCAAGTTGACAGGACACATCAAAGTAGTAGTATTTTTTTCTAAACGTACATCGAAGTACTAGTGTAGTAGTCTCCAAAAAGGGCCAACCATGTCCATGGCAATCATCCCACCCCGTGATCTATCATTGAGTACGTGCACGATTCACGTGCCATTCAAGAAAAAAATTGCGTACGTGCCATTGAAGAACAAAAAATAAAAACAAACACGCCACCGCGTCATGGTCGAACTTTGATTCGTTCACGCGTGGTTTCCGACCCTCCACTAAGTGAACAACTACTACACGCGTCAAATTATCACGTGAGTTACCTCTTCGTCCAGAAATGAGCTCCCTGCGCGTGTGTGTTAGGGAATGAGGCACATAGTACGTGCGTCCGTGTGTGCAATTCTTCTCTTCGTGCACGTACTCCCTTTTTGCGGGTGATTCATGAACATACTCGGCCTACATTGGTGACCCTTGGTGAGTCTCACTTATCTCTACATCTCTACATGTACATCTACATCTACATCTGCATCTACGTCTACACTACATCTACATCTACCTCTACTATAGTACAACAAGTTTTAAACATGAGACCAACCATTTTCTTGCATGACACGACCAGCCAGTATCGCTTCTTGCTCCTCGTCTCTCTCAAAGTGTGTCCGGCAGGCGATTTTGCCGTCGATTGAGGTTGGTTCGCTCACACTCGGTCCCACATATTATATATCTAAAAAGAATAGTGATACGACAATAGAAAGCACTCTGATCGGCGGACCAAACACAACAGGCGTGCCGTGAGTGGGCCCAGTTTCTCGTAAGGCGACTTATGCACCTCGACGGAGGAAGCACCTTGCTCAAATTTGGCACTTTTCCGTGCATTCTCTAGACATTTATTAGCCCATATACCCCCTCCATTTTTATTTACTCTGCATACTAAATTTGACTGAAGTCAAACTTTATAAAGTTTGACCAAGTTTATAGAAAAATGTGAACATTTACAATAGCATATTTATATGATAGGAAAGTGTATTCAATAATGAATCTAATGGTATTCATTTGTTATTGTATATGTTAATATTTTTTCTATGTAAACTTTTTCAAAGTTTACAAAGTTTGACTTTGACCAAAGCTAATATGCAGAGTAAATAAATATGGAGGGAGTACATCAAAAACTCAGCTACAACTACATGGGTCTGATGAGAAGGACGTGGATTGTCGTTCGATCGTAGTGCATCGTACGGTGCACACGTGCGATCCGCATGCCTGGGGTTTCGGCCAGTCACAACACAACCCCAGTCGGGTGAGCGCACATAGTTTCCAGAGGCGACGGAAATGAAGCGTGTGCAATAGTAAATGACCAAGATTGTAGGGGAATCCGAATTTCCTGCGTCGTTTGTCCTTGAGCTCTAAAAAACCACTGCATTGTATGGTTGTCCTTCCTCTCTCACAAAATGTCGCCCACTTCTCTTCTCCCCCCTTCCGGTTTACAATCCTACAAATCAAACAACGCACATTGGAAAAATTCCTAAGGATTAGAATCCTCCATAACTCCTTTGAGAATCATTTGAATCAAAAAAAACCTTATACAGGGCTCAATTAACAAAACTCACCAACCATTGGCACCGTGTACTTATGGTTGCTTCATTCGAGCAACTTACACTTGGAATATTGGAGTACGAGCGCATTCAACAAAGAGTGAACTGATGGTTGCTTCGCCCGAGCAACTTTTACTAGTACCGCGGGAAAGGTGGGGCTCTATGATTTGACCGCTCATTAGTCATTATTACTACAGTGCAATGAGCGGGGTGAATCTCGCTAGCGGTTGTGCACTCAATATTGGTGCATGGCACGTGGACCCAGATTATAGTTGTCCCACACGTGGGCAAAAGGAAGTTTGAATGATTTGTGGCATTGCTATCAAGCTTCCGGGATATGTTTATATGTACACATAATATTACAGCATAATGAAATTGTGTTGTAATGCTATGAAGCTCTCAACTTTGGTTTCATGTGTCCTCTTGCCTCCAAAGTTGTCTCGTTACAACATTGCATCAAATACAAATGAAACTAACATGCATGCTAATGCATCTCAATGATTCGTAGATCAGCGCCAATATTTACATCACAACTGAATACGAAGTTGTGATAATGTGTACAAATAAAGAAAAAAAATTGAAGGATGATGTCCGCAGGCATGGTTCAATTTCTTGGCGTTCATTTGTTGGCAGCTAGCTTCACGCAGCTCTGTGGAACTGAACAAGACATGTTAGCCAAGAAAGGATTCTATGGTGGACATGGACCATCCGATCATTTTGTGCATGTCCACTAAAATCGAGTTGAGCATCCATGTTTGCAAAGATATTGAACAAGTGTGATTACATTAATAGTAGCACTAGTAGTAGTTGATGAAACATACACACACAATTAGAAGCCGGTCATCTTGGCAATCTCTCATAAAACTAACCACTTGTTGGAGAAGATTAGGCTCGGAGTTGGATGAGGAGGATAGCAAAACCAATCTCCCTTTGTGCAGTCGCACTAAAATGTAGAGACATTGTCCGTATGACATTTTAGTAGAACGACACAGGGCACTCTTAAGAAAAAAGTGATTTGTGCAGTTCACCAAAAGGTTGCAATAGCAATGAGGTAAAATGGATAGCTCTGTTTGCAAAAAAGAGGAAGAAAGGAAACAATTACTGGCCAATAACTGTTCATGACACATACATTGACAAAAAAGAAGCACATTCCTTGTCCTAAGGGAAGATAGCAGCACGGTTGTTCATGTAAAACGGTGTGAGGACGAGATTGCAACATGGAAAGTACGCCGACCGAGCTATGTTTTGGGCAAAGAACTAGGGAAGATCCACATGCAGGATTTTCCACATGCAGCAACATGGGAAGATGGGCAGTGTAGTAAGGCCGGAGGAAGCTATACTTGAGGGTCGAGGGCGCGGACGGCTGGGATCTGCTCATACTGCGGCAACGAGTAAGTGGCGAAGGCCCTACCGTGCCGGAGCTTGGTCAGAGAGAATGATGTGTACCGCAGATCGGGACGTGCTGCCTCGACGCCGTCGAATGGAGAAATGATGCACATCCTCCCTTTCCGCCGGCAGACAGGATGCGGCCGAATCAATAACGAACGGTGAGAGAGAGAGAGGCCGCCGCCTCATGTGAGATAGTGTGACGAGAGACAAACCCCGGCAGGCTCCATTGTATACAGTGGAGCGGATTTCTTTTTTTCTCGATGACAATCATTTTATATTCTGTATGTTCCATTGAGGAATATAACTTTATTTAATACTAACACATCAAGTCGAACTTTGTACGACCCTCCTTCGAGTAAACAACAGCTACACACGTCAAATTATCACGTGGGCTGCCTTTTCGTACAGAAATGAAGTCCACCGTGTACTTGCACGGGTGTGGCCGGGAACAAGATGTGAGTACGTGTGTCGTGCATGCACCTCTTCTTTACGTGCAGATACGTATGTGGGTGGGTGTGAGAGAGATGGTTTGTGTGAAACACAGGCAATGTGTCAATGGTATCTCAAACAAAAAAGGTAACAAATGTGTGTGAAACAGACACTGGTGCAGAGACGTGCTATACAAATGGGTTTTAACCCCTTTCCACGATGGCGTTCTGAACCGTTGCCAAGTGAGTGACTGCGATAGGGGGGTCCTTCCCACATGACCCAAAAACCGTCGGGGATAGTCCCTCCTGGCACACAGGCGGGGGGAAAATGATCTCGTGTACGATCGGGCGAGGCATCGAAACCCAATCGTTTCCGTTCGTATGTACATCCCACACGGTGAATCCCATAAAAACTTTTCCGCTTGTATCTATATCACACACAATTTTTTGTGTGGAAACGTTTATGCAAGGTGGCCTAACGCAAACAGTTCTTTGTCAGATGTCGTGTGTGATTGTTAGTTGATCGAACACGCCTACTTTCTAGAAACCGCGTGGCTTGTTTGAGTTCATCACCCACAGTGCTGTCTGAGTAACCGTCTGCAATAGAAAGCCGCAATAAGTAGGGTAATTAGCCTATTATTGATAATCAATGTAGTAATCAAATTGACATTTCTTATAAAACACACCAGATATTTCATATCCGTATAACGACAACCAGGATTTCATAATCGAATTACATCAGATAGCTTTAGCACTCAGTTACGCCATTACACAAGAACACCAAGTTTCACATGCAACATCAAAAACCTTTGGAAAGTAGCATCATACACGCTAAATAGACAGATGAATCTCATCTGGGAAATTGCAGAAGCGGAAGGCAAATATTGAGCCTTCAGTGATGTTGAATGTCCTTGCAACTTTAGGCCAGTGGCTATGGATAATTGCCCGCCCAACCTTCGTCCTCTTCAGGAAGACTTCAATATTGTACTGTGGGTGTTGAATGAATACCTTCCTCGCCTCTTGACCATGCAGGTGATTTGAGAGATAATCATCGGTGAACTACTTTGAAAAGTACTGAAAACAAAGATATGCATAATTCGTTGTTATAAATTTTGAGATGGCAAGGTAAAAGAGTTAGTACCATCCTATAGTTGACTGATGTCTTCTTCATTGTGCAAACAAATATCTTGTCGTTATTCGCTGCAAGTTTCTTCATCCTAACAATCTTTCTAAGTTTCTTGACTTGACTGATATTCATGGACATCTCATTTCCCGATATGCAAAATGGGTCGAACAGTGGGTCTAAGCTTCTGACAGCAGGACCTACATGTGCAAGACCAAATTGTAAGAAACCTAAATATTAGAATGATTCCTGCAACTGCACAATAATGTGCTATTAGCTAAAGGACCATGCATGAGTAAACCTCGATGGTAAACCACAATGTCTCCATTGTTTCCCCGCAACACACATAAGGAAGATCTTGATCAGGTTAATTGAGAGTTGCCATATTATCAGTAGAATATGTATTGAGTACAACCAAATTCGATTTATTTCTCACATGCATAACAATACAAAATTGTACCTAAAGCAAATGAAAATCAAATTGCAGAATTGAACCAAACACAGTTAAATGGACAACAGACCAAATGAACCAAAACAGTTAACTGAGCACGACATTGCAGAATAGAAACATGTACTAAAAGATAAGACAGTTACCAAAACAAAGAATGCTTGAGAACAGTACTACGAGATGTAGCAATTGTTGGACCAAACTGTTAATTGAACATTACATTTCAGAGGACGAAACTGTTAACTGAACATCAGATTGCATACTAATATTACAGAGGACAAATCACTAGAAGGCACTCGTGGTGGCCTCACGAAAACAACACGAACTATATTTTAAAGTAGACAACCGCGTGGCGGTGTCGACGGTCGCCTCGAAGACGAGGTGCTCCTCGAAGATCTGGCGGTCGGCACGCATGGCAGCTATAGCGACCTCGTGCGTGCATGTAGCTGCAATTTGCTTCTTCGCTGCGAGATGCTACTGAGCTCCACATTATACTGCATGCAAAATGGTTGTGGGTGGCGCTTAATTGGAGGACGGGGACAGTGATTTCGGTGGAAGGTGTCGCGCCGTCGGTCAGGGCATGTGGGACGGGGAAGGAGGAGGATGGTGTGGGTGGGGTGTGGATTACCTGACCATATCGATGAGGCCGCGTAGCAAGAAGAAGGGTTGTCGGCGAGGAGGCAGCGCTGCAAGAAGAAGGGTTGCCGGTGAGGAGGCGGCGCTGCAAGAAGAAGGGTCGTCGATGAGGAGGCGGCGCTGCAAGAAGAAGGGTCGCCGGCGAGGAGGCTGAGTTGCCAGTAAGCAGCAGTGAAGGTTTGAACTTGGAAAGCAAGGAGGAATAGTGGAAATGTGGCTTTTGGTGGGAGGGAGGGGGGGACATAGATATTTCCGTGGTGGCAGAAAATTTTGCTCGGTGCCGCGAGAAACTGGCGCGCAAGTGTGGTTCAAGCGCGGGCGGTGGACTATAGACAATGAAGCTTCTTGCGTAAGCCAGACAAGAAGGTGTGCCAAGATATTTTATATCGCATCCCACAAGATTCTTGCTAGTAAACTGTTTATGGTATACCTGATTTTTTTCATTATGTTTTGAAAGACAAAATGGTGTTACGGAGGGAAAGATGGTGTTTGAATTGCTAGAACATTTATGTATAGTGAACATGCAACTACATGAGTGTCGTGTTTAAATTTGGAATTATTCTGGGTTCGTTTGACATTTTATGCATTAATCGAGTTTCTAGGCATTTAATGTGATAATTCAAATTTGAACTACAAGCACATGCTCCAGTGCACCAAAGTTTGTTGAAAAATCACATGTGTGTCTTTGGGTGAATTTATAGGCCCCATGCAAGAATGGGAATGAAATTCAAACATCTGGGCGTCATGGCTCGGCCGGGAACATTGAGAAATTTGGTTTTTAAATTCCTGTAAATTCAAAACTCGCCTGAAAATCATGGAACTTGGCATGGTGTCATTTCATGGCACCAACATGTTGTGGTAAAAAAATTGGCCACATTTGGACAAGTTAAGCTTCTTGCAAAGCGAAGCTTCTCTTGAGAAGACTCATGGTTCCCAAGGGGGGACGTGTCACCTTTGTGTGTGAAATGATATACGCTGCCTCCCCCCTTGATTTTTTATAGAGGCAACATAGAACTATATGAGTGTCGTGTTAAAATTTGGAATTATTCTAGGTTCGTTTGGCCCTTTTTAAACACTAATTGAATTCCTAGTCATTTAATGTGCATAATTCAAATTTGAACTACAAGCACATGCTCCAGTGCACCAAAGTTGGTTGAAAAATCACATGTGTGTCGTTGGGTGGATTTTTAGGTCCCATGCAAGAAATGGGAATGAAATTCAAACATCTGGGCGTTGTGGCTCGGCAAGAAATGTTAAGAAACTTGGTTTTTTAATTCCTGTAAATCCAAAATACGCCTGAAAATCATGAAACTTGGCATGGTGTCATGATATGGCACCAACATGTTGTGGTAAATTTTTTGGCCGAAGAAGGCTCGTGGTTCCGAGAGGGAACGTGTCACCTCCGTGTGTGAAAGGATATACATTGTCTTCCCCCGCCTTAATTTGTTTACACAGGCAGCTTAGACCAAATAGGAGTTTCGTGCTAAATTTTTGAATTATTCCAGGTTCGTTTGGCCTTTTTATACATTAATTGAATTTATGGGCATTTAATGTGCACAATTCAAATTTGAACTACAAGCACATGCTCCAGTGCACCAAAGTTGCTTAAACAAATCACATGTGTGTCCTTGGGTGAAATTCTAGGTCCCATTCAAGAAATGGGAATGGAATTCAAACGTCTGGGCGTCGTGGCTCGGCCAGAAATATTGAGAAACTTGGTTTTTTAATTCTTGTAAATCCAAAACACACCTGAAAATCATGAAACTTGGCATGGTGTCATGACATGGCACCAACATGTTGTGGTAATTTTTTGGCCGAATTGGGACAAGCTTTGGTATAAGCTTCTTGCAAACCAGAGCTTCTCTCAAGAAGGCTCGTGGTTCCGAGAGGGAATGTGTCACCTCCATGTGCAAAACGACATACACTACCTTCTCCCGCCTTGATTTTTCTACACAGGCAATTTAGACAAAATAAGAGTTTCGTGCTAAATTTTGGAATTATTTCGGGTTCGTTTGGCCTTTTTATACATTAATTGATTTTCTAGGCATTTAATGCACATAATTAAAATTTGAAGTACAAGTGCATGCTCCAGTGCGCAGAAGTTAGTTGGAAAATCATTTATGTGTACTTGGGCGAATTTCTAGGTCCCATGGAAGAAGTGGAAATGGAATTCAAACATCTGGGCGCCTTGGCTCGACCGGAAACATCGAGAAACTTGGTTTTAAAATTCCCGTAAATCCAAAACTCGCCTGAAAATCATGAAACTTGGCATGGTGTGATGATATGGCACCAACATGTTGTAGTAATTTTTTTGTCCGATTTTCGAACACGCACACATTAACAATCAACAAAGTCATTTTGGATCAAGTGCTGTCACGTTACAAATCGGAAACACAAGTATTATTGAAACCCGGGCGTTCTACTTACCATTTACATGCCTCCAAGCATCCCCTTTTTTATTGGCTAGGCCGTGCGCGGTAGCTATTTGAGTACAGGAGGAGTGCGATCAGACCCCTGTGCGTGCTCATCGGAGGAGAGCCCTTTGATCTCTATCCGCCACCCACCTCCCTCCTAACGTCTCCATTAATGGCGCCTGAGCCCCTATTTCATGGCGTGTCTATGTCTCACACGATTGAGATTTAAGAGAGAAAAAAGAAAATCTGAAAAAAGAAAGTTTTCCACGGATCTTGATGTAAGATCCGACAGACCTATATAGCATTGACGGCGAGTTATAGCAAGAGTAATGAATATAAGGATGATGACAGAGGATAATAATTGTCTTACATATTTAGGAAGATAATTAGAAAAGCCACACGCGGCAATGCCTGAAATACAAGGGCAAAAGAAGAAGGAAGACAATGATCTGGCTCGCCGATGTCTACTTTCTTGATGTATTGCTGCAGGCCGCGGGAACTAGTCTCCGCGGAGAGTGGCGATGAGCTCTTTCGTGTCCTCAAGACGTTGCTTGAGAACATCCACGAATTTCTCCACCACCCTTTGGCGCTCGATGCGGAGCATGTCATTATCGTCCATAAGTTTCTTAACGATGACGACGGTCCTCTTCAACAAGGCAGTGGTCTCCTCCTGCTGCTCCGCACTTCCGACAATATTCGCCCTCAGCAAGTTGCACTCGGCCTGGAGCATCGCATTGCCCTCCCTTAGTTGTCGAATGACGCTGGTAGCCTGTTCAAACGAGGCTTTCATATCATCCTGCAACATTGCCCAACCGGAGATCTGATCCATCTGGCTATGGACGATCGCATTCATGCGCCTGTAAGAGTCCTCGCCTGTCCGCGAGACATTTTCCCAAGCCGCCACGGTGCGGTAGGACATCTCTGCCGCATTCGCAGCATGGCGGGATATCTCTGTTGCTTCCACAGCACGGCCGAACTAGTCTGCTGCATCAACGGCGCGGTGGGACCTCTGTGCTGCTACAGCCACGCGTCGAGATATGTCGGCTGCTTTCGCGGTGAGGTGGGACATCTCTCGTGCTTCCGCTTCCATGCTTGACTCTCCCTAGTGGTAATCTCTCGACCCAAAAGTAATGCTGGCCATGGCAGACGCAAGGTAAGGATGATGAATGACTTGTTTGTTTTTGTGGATGAGGAGTTGAGGAGGAATGTGCGGTCATCTTGGAGTAGTAGTATTTATAACCGACTACTAATATGCTCCTAAGTGGGAAACCATTTAGGTTTTGATTGGTGTGAACAAGTTTGCATTAAATATAGCATGGTAGTAATTTGGAATGTGACGGGACGCAGGCTCAAAATTTATTGACGGTTCTATATTTTCTAAGTGCGGCACTATTCCCGGACGGCGTAACGTGGGCACGCTTTCTCGGCCGCGTATGTGGCATTTGCACCATAGGGTGCACCACAATAGGCAATGTCAGCACATGTCTTGTTCCAATAACCATGTGCGCTCGTTATTACCATCACGCACGCTTCTTTTAATTAGAATGTGTGCCTGTCTAGCACACACATGTTGATTTGTCTAACTGTTTTTGTTTGTTGTGGCTAATCGCAAACAGTTCATTTGTGTGAAGTGTATGCTGTCAATTGCAGACATGTTGATCAGGCTGACCGTTTCTGTTGTGTTGCCTAATCACAAATAGTTAATCCTTCTGAAGCGTATGCCCTCAATCACACACACCTTCATCTGGCTGCTCATTTTTGTTGTTCCACCTCATCACAAATAGTTAATCCGAGTGAACTGTATGTCGTATATCGCACAGGCTTTCATCTGGCTGCCCATTTTTGTTCTTCTTCCTCATCGCAAATAGTTAATTGAACTGAATTGTATGCCCCGCATCACACACGCAACTAAAATCTGAACCGTGTTTGATGAATCCTTCATCGCACATGTTTTGCATCTTTTTTACCGTTTTTACATCACCATTTGCGATTAATGCATCACACACAGTTTCGTCAAAGGGTCTCTGATCGTAGTGTCGCGTTAGCAGCATCCTGCAGTAGTGAGAGTCATGGATATATCATATATAAAGGGAGCGATCCACAAGAAGAGAGTGGAGGGATCATCGGCATGAGATATTGATGGAATCGAAAACAAGGATGACGTGTGTGGGCGCGCGGTCGATAAAGAGTGCCATCAAATTTGTGTTTACCCACGTCAAAGATACATGGCGCTTGGCCTACTAGAATGTGAGAGGGCAGAGGTGCAGTTTGTTTCTGTGGCATGGATACCTACCTACAATGTTTGACTATCGATGTGTGTGTGGAGGGGGGGAGGGGGTAGAGACCTAACTATAGAGAGGTAGATCGACTGGTATATGTGTGGAGAAGGAGAGAGACCTAGCTATGTCTTGAGGGAGATTGATCGGCATCCATGCATATGTGTAGCAGAGGAATAAGGTTGGGAGAGAGAGATAAAGGTAGAGTGTCGGAGGGTTGGTGGTGGAGTTGCTTCTCACAAATGGTGGGAGAGGCCTGCTAGACAAATGGAGGGTACAACTTCAATATCAATAAGAGAGGGGATGTCCGCCTGTCTATGCACGTGCATGTGAGAGACGGGTCGGGAGGTATGCAAGGATGATGAGGGGGGCGATATGGTTGTGGTAAGCAGATGTAACTACATAGGAATATCAATCGCCGTGTGCCAAAGAAAGGAAGAGACATAACTAGTGAGGTACGTCGATCGGTGCGTGGGGAAAAAGACTTATAGTCAACCTAGCTATATGTAGGGAGATCGGTAGGTATACATGCATACATGTGTTAGAAGCAAATAAGGTCCAGAGAGACGGACAAGGGGAGAGGGATGCGACTAGGAGGTGGTGCGAGAGGCCTACTATATCGAGGGGGAGGAGTGTGCGAGTATGAGATCAATGAAAAGAGGGGTGGGAGTGTGCACATGCATGGAACCATATTGGACATAGGGGGGCATGGACGGCGAGAAGAGAAGAGGGAAAGTGTGTGTATGTGGTAGGCACACTTGGCTAGAGAGGTATATCGACCGGTGTGTGCTGGAAAGAAGGAGCTGGGGGGCCTAAACACACCATGGGTGAACGACCTAAAGAGAAATAACGAATGTACGCGATGGAGGGGACGCTGTGGGAGGGTGAGAGGGGGGAGGGCGTGTGCATGTGCTACATGTTGAGCACTGCATTGGTTTTCCCTTGAAGAGGAAAGGGTGATGCAGTAAAGTAGCGTAAGTATTTCCCTCTGTCATGGAAACGTCACGGCAGATGTCCTAGTGTGAGGACTTAGTCGTGAGGCCAATGCATCTATGCGGTATCTTGAAGGGGTTGATCATAATCGAGAGACGCAACACGTAAGACGAAGATTTAGACAGCTTCGGGCCCCGGGAAACATCATCCGGTAACAACCCTACATGTTGTTTGTGGCTAGATCTCATTATCATCATGAGGGAGTCACTGTAACTCCGGCTCTCCTAGTTGTGTCTAGACTTAATCATTATTCAACTTGTCCCCCTTGGGGTGCCCTGCCCCTCCTTATATATGTTGAAGGGGCGGGTTACATGTAGAGTCCAACTCGGACTTAAGACTTAACTATTCTGACTTCTCTCCATGGGCTTCTCTCCATGGGCTTCTTAATGTTTCGGGCTTCTTAACTGTTGATTTATAATATGGCTTACCATCTGGCTTAACTCTCCGGCTTAACTGTCTGCTTAACTATCTGGCTGTATGACTGTGTCTGCCGGATTACATGACTGTGTCTGCCGGGTTACATGACTGTGTTTGCCGGGTTACCAATGAAACATCAAGTACCAGCCGGGTCATATCTTCGGCCGGGTTATACCGCGGGGTATATCCCCGACATTAGCCCCCAGTTTAATTTGGATTTTTCCATGTTAAACTGATCCTGTAAACAAAACACAATAACAATTTTAACAGGTTATGCTCCGGGTTAAATATTTTTTTAAGCCGTCACATGAACATCCTTAAGCCCTTCTCATTTCCTTCTTCTAGAGAATCCGGGTCAATAAGCCAACTTCATAATCAATTTGCTGACATTGGTTTCTCACAGAGAAATACAGTGAAGAATAATTCATTTGACTCAGCTCCCAATGCTTAAAACTATTGGTCTTTGAAATACTCATGTGACCTTCAACCGGCTTAAAGATGAAAAACTTGTCGGGTTATAAATAGATAATGTCGAGTTATAATTGTTGCAGACACCCGGTCAATCTGGTTTACTCAAAACTGAGAATTTGAAGATTTTTCTCCTTTATATCCATATTACCTGTAGCCCCCAAGTGTCGGGTTGTCATGCTTGCAGCAACCTGGGACTTGTAATTGCCTTATGCTCATAAAAACTTCAACCAGTGTAGCCCCCAAGGGCCGGCTCAGTAAGATATTACTGAGTTGGGACTTTGTATATAATTTATTGATAATAACATCATATGATGTAATCTCCACCATGGGGCTTGAACCCACGTCCACAAGGTTAAGAGCTTTGTACTCTACCAACTGAGCAGTGGACCCTTCAATATAATAGAATAAAACTTGTGTACCTTGAATTGTTGATAGGAGCAATTGGTAGCCCCCAAGGACCGGCTCATTACAATGTGATGAGTCAGGTCTTCAATAAGGCCAGTAAAAAATGACTTTGCATTAGCCCCAAAGTGCCATGGTGCATGCTGGCAGTGACATGGGACTTGCATATTTGATGTAATCTCAACTTGAATAATATAGCCTCCAAGTGTCGGGTCATAAGCCTGCAGCGACTCGGGACTATTCCTTCCACCGTAGAATAAATTATATCCATTGATAAAATAATATCCATTGCGCTGAAGCGACTTTGAAAACCTCAATTGTAATATTGGTTATTGATAACCATAATAAAAATCCAGCCATGTTGGCTATTAAGGATTTGAATAATATAACCCAGTTTGAAAAACTGGTTCCTGTGATATTGAATCGTACTGGCGGTTTAGGATACCTGTGTAGTAAGGGTGATTGAAAGTGCTAGTGATCGACTAGAGGGGGGTGAATAGGCGATTTTTATGAAGGTCTTCAAAACATGGAAGTTTCGAAGACAAACGATAGAAATAAACCTATTACCATGCAGCGGAAGGTAGACTACACTAGACAGACCGTAGTCAAGTATTCAATGAAGTGAAAGCACAATGACTAATAGCAACTAGGCAGTAAAGATCAGGTAGGAAGATATAGTGAAGTCAATCAGAACAAGCAGTCACTCAATGAAGACAAAAGATAATGCAATCATACAATGACTTCACCAGGGCCAACAGTAAGTAAAGGAATGGGAAGGATGAAACCAGTGACTCGTTGAAGATAATGATTTGTTGGACCAGTTCTAGTTGCTGTGACAACTATACGTCTGGCTAGGGAGGCTGAGATTCAACTCAGAAGACCGCGTCTTCACCTTATTCCCTTGAGCTAAGGACACCCAGTCCTTGCCCAATCACTCTGGTAAGTCTTCAAGGTAGACTTCCAAACCTTCACATACTTTGTTCACCGGCGATCCACAATGACTCTTGGATGCTCAGAACGCGATGCCTAACCGGCTGGAGGATTCACAGTCCTCAAGTGTATAAGTCTTCAGATCACACAGACAGGAAGACTTCAGTGATGCCTAACTCTTTTTGGCTCTGGGTGGTTAGGGCTTTATCCTCGCAAGGAATTCTCTCTCAAAGGCTTCGAGGTGGGTTGCTCTCAAACGACAAAAGCCATACACTAACTCTGAGCAGCCAACCATTTATGATTGTAGGGGGTGGGCTATTTATAGCCACTAGGCAACCCGACCTGATTTGTCCGAAATGACCCTCGGTCACTAAGGAACTGACACGTGTTCCAACGGTCAGATTTCAAATACACACGACAACTTTACTTGGGCTACAAGCAAAGCTGACTTATCCAACTCTGGACAAGATTTGCTCTCATAGTCTTCACTCGAAGACATAGGATTTTGGTTAAGTGTCACTTCAGTCATTCTGACTGGTTCTCTTGGACCCCACTTAACAGTGCGGTGGTTCCTATGACTCAACAAGGAAAAACACAGAACGACGAAACTGCTAAGTCTTCGCGCTCCATAGTCTTCACGCGATGTCTTCTCTTGTCATAGTCTTCAATGTGAATGTCTTCACATACCACCTTTGACTTCAATGTCTTCATACATTTTTAGGGGTCATCTCTGGTAGGAAAACCGAATCAATGAGGGAGTTCTACCTGTGTTTTCCTGTAATTCTCACAAACACATTAGTCCCTCAACTAGGTTTGTCGTCAATACTCCAAAACCAACTAGGGGTGGCACTAGATGCACTTACAATCTCCCCCTTTTTGGTGATTGATGACAAACTAGTTGAAGTTTTCAACGGGGAATAAAATATGTGAAATTGTAAAGGATAGGGGATTATCTTCATAAGTGGCAAAGGCTCCCCCTGAAGATGTGCATATAAGTAATTTGCTTTTGGTATGTAAATGCACATGGCAGGTTGTACTTGTGGAGATCCTCTTCAACCTATGATGACAAGTCATTATGCAATATATGATGTAACAAAGATAATGACATGCATAATGAAAAATGGACGTCTGCAAAATGATCTAAGTGCGGAATTTATCATCGCACATGCGGCATTTATCATCGCATCACAGAATAGCAAATAAGCAGCAGACGACCATCGAGTTTAAGTGTTACAACTCAAAGAACCAAATGTATCGAAAACGAGAGTTGTAAGCACTTGGCAAAAGTAGCAAAAAGTAAATCAACCACCCATATAGACCCGCTTGAAGACTATCAACTCATATGCTTCTCCCCCTTTTGTCAGTGAGGACCAAAAAGGTTCGAAGACATAGAGCACCTACTCGTTCCCATGAGGTGCAGGCGAGGTAGCAGGGTCATCGGTGAGATCCGGTGGTGCAGAGGAACTTGGTGCAGTGTCGACACGCGCTGAAGTTGGAGGAGGTGAATTTGCATCTTCTTGGTCATCGATGACTCTGGCATTGACGGTCGCAGCTGAGGACGAGTATTCACAGTCTTCAAGTGAGGGAGTCCGACGGAAGTGAGCATTTATGGGAGGAGTTGAGTCAAACTTGAAGCGTTCGGTGAAGCCATCGTCATGCAGATCAGCTTCAGCACTTAGTAGGGTCAAACTCTTCCATGACCTCCGACAGGTTTCATGAGTGAAAAAGGCATTCTTGGTGGCAAGATTGCGAATGCGGTTAACATCCACCAAGAGGCTTTGCATCTGACGCTTAAGCTAGTCGTGATGTTTGTCCTGTTTCTGATGCAGCGCGACGAGAAGCTCTCGGTCATTGAGGACACGAGATCGTCTTTGAGGCCTTTGCGCAATGGTGCTACCAGTGACATTAGTTTGAGCACGAGGGACACGTGTGTTTCCAGCCAGGGGATAAACACGAGAAACGGCTGGAATCCCTTCAATGGGCTGAGTGAAGCTTTGGTGATCAGCATTGTGAAGATAAATGGGATCCTTAGCAGGCTCTGGGTAAATGGCTTCAACTGACAGGTCATCCTCGGGCAAGAATATAAGATGATTGCGCGCAGACGGCTGATAGTTGAAAGCTGAGTGACGCTTTATCAGACGCATGACCCATGGAGCATAGAATTTCAACCCAAAGATGTCAGAGCCAGACGCAACCAACTGCCTGATGAAGAAGTCTTGAGCATTGAAGTTGATGCCATTGAAGATATAGAAAACCAAAGTCTTCATTGCTCCTTCAAGCTTCGCTGTAGATGAGTGTCCTTTGACAGGCCATAGAGTCTTCCTGATGATGTGGTAAATGGGGCGAGGCAGGTACTCTAGGTCTTCAACAAAGAACTCAGATGGGTATTCAGCGTCATGAGGCAGAGGCTTCATCATGCTCAGCATTTGAATCATGTTGGGTTCTGGCTTCTGAAAGATGCTTTCCAAGGCATTTTGATGTTGTTGACAACCTGGTTCATAGTATTCACCAGGAGTGGGTAGGCCTGTGGGCTCAATGATATAAAGAACTTTAGCTTCATGATGGACATTGCCTATCATCCACTCAAGGACCCAAGTTTTCGGATCCCTGTTGTAGCCTTGAATATGAAGAGTGGCATAGAATTGAAGCAACAATTCTTTGTTCCAGTGCTCCTTGTCAGTGATGAACTGCAATAGACCAGCATCTCTGAAACAGTCCAATGCTTCTTCGAGGCAGGGCAGACCAGCTATAGCTTCAGATTCGATGCGCATATGTGGAAATATGCGCCCTTGATTGTATAGGACATAGGAATAGTAGCTGCGCTACTGATAGCTCCAGAACCGATCTGAGGAAATGTGCGGTCTTGTATAGGGGTTCTTGGAGCTGTTGAAGAAGGTATTATGTGCCACGAAGCCATTTGCATTGAAGACCCCAGGTGAAGTGGCAGTGCCTGGGAATCGTGGAAGTCTTGGCTTGGGCTTTTGAACTTGAGGCCTGTGCTCGACGTGGTACTCAAATTGTGGACCAGCAGCAGGAGGAGGAGTCAGAATGGGCCATCGAACCATAACTGGCTGACCACGATCAAATGCCAGCTCCATTGTGTGAGGTCTTGAAGGGGGAACAGGGGCAGTGGCATTGTCTTCATGGGCTTCGGAGGCCACATGTGCTTTAGGTGCTTGTACCTTAGGTGTTGTAGCATTGACTTCAGGTGTTGCAGCATTGACTTCTGGTGCCTCATTGGCTTCTGGTGCCGTATTGGCTTCAACCATGACAACGTCATTGGCGTCAGCAGTGATGTTGGTGGCCGCCTCAGGGTTGTGAACCTCCACTTGAGAAGCTGGAGGGTCGGTCACGTTCTCCTCGAGAACAACATCTTGGTGAGACGGGGGTGTAGCAACTCTAGTAACTCTTGGGGCTTCTTCTTCATCTTCTTCTTCATCGGCTGATGCGGCCAGAACATCTTCAGCCATTTTGGCTTCGGATTCAGACACATGCATTGTGGGAGTGACTTGGGGCTGGGGTCCTTTGCGAAGCCTGCGTAATGCGGGCGACGCTTGTGGAGATGGAGCATGCAGGGCCTCAAAGTCATCATCATTTTGCACTGTTGGGGTAGCTTGCGGTTGGGGAGAGCTTGGAGTGTCTTGTCTCTGTGGGTGATCAGCCCACGATGCATCCTAAGCAGTTGGTGTCAGAGGACGACCAATGCTAATGAGTTCGCTGTGCGTGAGCATAGGCGATGATACCAATTGGTGCTTGATCTGAGGAAGGACTTCATCATCTTCAACATTGTCATGGTGACTGAGGGAGTCCTGGATTAGGGGGTGTTCGGATAGCCGAACTATACCTTCAAGCCAGACTCCTGGACTATGAAGATACAAGATTGAAGACTCCGTCCCGTGTCCGGAAGGGACTTTCCTTGGCGTGGAAGGCAAGCTTGGCGATACGGATGTTCAAATCTCCTACCATTGTAACCGACTCTATGTAACCCTAACCCTCTCCGATGTCTATATGAATCGGAGGGTTTTAGTCCGTAGGACAACATACACATCAACAATCATACCATAGGCTAGCTTCTAGGGTTTAGCCTCTCTGGTCTCGTGGTAGATCCACTCTTGTACTACCCATATCATCAATATTAATCAAGCAAGACGTAGGGTTTTACCTCCATCGAGAGGGCCCGAACCTGGGTAAAACTTCGTGTCCCTTGCCTCATGTTACTATCCGGCCTAGACGCACAGTTCGGGACCCCCTACCCGAGATCCGCCGGTTTTGACACCGACAGTGACCAATGTCTTCAGCATCGGTGGGGTCAACTGCTGGAATGTCTTCAGCTTCAGGAGCCTCTGTGGAAGCAGGCTCATGAACTATCATCAGTCGTTCTTGATGCGAAGAGGCAGGACGAGCAACCGAGATGGGCTCGACAACAAGGGGCTTTGTGGGAGCAGCCCGATCTTTCTTGGTTTTGCGCTTCTTCTTGGAGGGAGCGGCATCAAAAGCTTCAGGATTTTTCCTCTTTCTGGCTTCAGCCTCGGCAGCCCTTGTCTTCTTTAGTTCTGAAGCCACTGTAGGGACCTTGGGCTTCGAACCTGTCATACTGGCAGGGAAGACAATGGGATGTACTTCCTGCCTTGTTGCTTCGGGTTCGGCCACAGCTGGTTTCTTCTTCTTTGGCTTGGCCGCCATTCTGGGTCGATGCCAGGATGCCCAAGAGCCTTGAGCTTCTCAGCTTCATTGTAGGCTTGCACGCACTTGTCAGCTAGACTCTTCATGCGCTCACGAGACCCTTTAGCTTCTTCACGTTTCTTGAGAAAGGCTTCCTTGAGCTCGTGCAGCATAATCTTGAAGTTTTTCACATCTTGCACGCTGAGCTTGGCCATGTGCTTCTTGAACTGAGCTTTCTCATACTCGATATTTTGCTTCAGTTCAACGATGCGCTGAGCTAGAGCTAGCTTAGAAGCAATGGCGCCAGTGAAGGTGACGCTGAGGCCAATTGGAAGTTGCAGATCATCAAAGCTGAGATTGGGGGTTTCAAACCACTCATCAATGAAGTTGTGGAGGATTGCTACGTCAAAGAGAGTCAAATCATTGAAGATTTCTGCTTCTTCTTTGCTCTTAATCAGTTGCTCAAGAGCGTCATCTGCAAGATCTTCATCGCTGGACAGATCAATGGCGTCATTGCGCAGAATAGCAGCAGCAGTCAGTTCTTGGCTGGTGGGTTGCAAGGGCATCTTCACTCTCGAGGGCTTGGAGATGCGTGACAAATCTTCAGACTGCACACTGTGTTCAGGAGGTGCAGTGGCCAGAGGCTTCGCCTGTAAGACCTTTGGTGCAGGAGTAGGCTTTGAAGCTTTAGGCTTCTTCAGTTTCTTTGGCTTCGACGGTGCAGGCGCTTCATCAGATTCAGTGTCATCCACGGCTGTCCCTTGAACTATGATATGAGTGATGAGACCTTCTAGGTTATAGAAGGGCCCAACAAGATTGGGTTCAGCTTCGCGTGTGCCATCGGCACGAGGAGCAGAGGGGCCTGGATTGAAGTCTAAGCCTCATGACTTCTTGTTCTCTTTGGCCGAGTTCCTGGCAAACTGAAGGTTGCGCTTGAACAGATTATCATCGCGGCACCATAGTAATGATGATGGGTCTGCATCCGCAGGCTGCGGTCCACAGACCATGTAAGGATAGAAGCCTTGTTCAATGGCTTCAGCTCTGGACTTGGGTTGAAGATTACTGTATAGAATGTCTCCCCATGGTCGTTTGATGGCATTCTTCTCAGCATACTCCTGGGTCACGAACCTATACTTGAACCACTGTTCTGCCCAATATCTTCGAATCCATTGGATTCGAGTTTTTCGCTGATTGTAGTCCTCCTCTGGATCTGTCTTGTACAGCTCATAGAGGTCAGGAGGCAAATCTATTGAGGTGTTGCCATGATGTTGTCTGCCACCCTTTCTTGTAGGTTTCTCTGGTGCCATGAAGCTTAAACTGAAGGGCTTCAACACGTTTAAAGGCTTCAAAGGCTTCCGCTTTCTGGTCAAACAAGAACTGGCTTCGGGAGAGTTAATGTGATGCTGTAAGAATTCTGCAAACGAATGCAGACTATGAGAACCAAGGGATTCTCCCACACACATGTACCTGTGACAGCATTAAGGTGCGAGGGAAGGGGAAGAGGTCATATGCGTTCTCAGAAGATTTTGAAGATAAATCAGTTTAGAAGACATTGACCTCATAGTGCGAAGACATTCACTCATAGATAGAGAGTTGGTTCCAGATTTGTATGAATCCATGAATAAGTACAAGTGAGGAATCTAACTTCTTTGTGAAGCATAAGTGAACATACTAGGCATATTATGAGATGCAGTATGAAATAGATCCAACTTGTGTGAATAGAAACTTCTTGTGGTAGAAAGTGATCAATCTATTGGATCAAAGGGGGCCGTAAAAAGGAAGTTTTATTTACCACATGAAGAACTGCTAGACGGAGTGGGAGAGGAGGCTGAGCAGTTCGATCGTTCGTGCCTTAACTTGGCGACGGAGGACACCTACGGCGACGGCGGAGAAGACGATGTCCGCGGCCGGCGTGAAGACGGCGTTGGTGAGGTCGCGGCAGCTAAGCGCTTCGTTGCCGACGTTGTCGAGGGCTAGCGGTGGCACTAGGGTTTGTGCGAGAGTGGAAGAAAGGATAATGATTGTGGTGAGGTGTGTATTTATAGGGATAGGGACGGCACAGAGTTATTACACAAGTGCCCCTGGCGATTCACATCTGAGGGACACGTGGCTATCATGCAACACATCGGAGGTTGTTCCACGTTCCCACGCACGCCTGGATTGTCGGGTGGTCGTTCCCACTTCTTCGGGTTTCAGGTGAAAGGATTTAGCATTGAAAACGGATTAATGTTTGTCTATGTGTCTTCTTCTGACATGGAGGCAGAGAAGACATTTGACAGTGTCAATAGAATGCATATGATTTGGATAGATAGACTTAGGAAAGAACCATAGAGGGGTTAGGGTCCGATCACATTCACTTAGTTCAAAAGATTCATCAAGAAGCCATAGCTATAAGTGAATGTTGTAGAGGACAGAAATCAAACCAAATCAGTATATACCAGAAGACAATCATATCAACATAGTGAAGATAATCATTAAGACAAGTTGAAAATGAAGACAAACCAAATGTGAAGACATAGCAAATGTAACGCCATGGGTAAAACACTTCAAGAGAAGAATTTGGTGGTGGCGTTACCCACCGTATAGGAAGTATTAGACCCAGACACGGCGCACAATTATCGTGGTGCTCCGAAGTCAAATTCCACGTTAATGTATTCACACTCAGAATGTAAGTCTTCATTTATTGAAGATATACTTTACTTCGTGTGTTGCACATCTAAGTCGTCAACATGCATAAGTGTTAGGATGTGTGCCTGATCACAGGACATTTGAGGATTCCAAGATATTTAGCTCACACCGTAACTTGCAAAACCTCTTCTCATCCAAGGGCTTGGTGAAGATATCTGCCAATTGCTCTTCAGTGTTGACGTGTATGATATCAATATCTTCCTTCACAACATGATCTCTGAGGAAGTGATGACGAATTTCAATGTGCTTTGTCTTCGAGTGCTGAACTGGGTTGTTGGCAATCTTGATGGCGCTTTCGTTGTCGCAGTAGAGTGCCACTTGCTTCAGGTGAATGCCATAGTCTTTGAGTGTTTGCTTCATCCATAGAAGCCGAGCGCAGCAAGATCCAGCAGCAATGTATTCAGATTGAGCAGTGGAGAGAGATACACAGTTCTGCTTCTTTGAAGACCAACATACAAGTGATCGTCCCATAAAATGACATGTGCCTAATGTAGACTTGCGATCCACCTTGTCACCAGCATAATCAGCATCCGAGAATCCAACTAGATCAAATTCTGAGCCCTTTGGATACCATAATCCTAGTGTTGGGGTGTGAGCCAAATATCTGAGAATTCGCTTCACAGCTAAGTGATGTGATTCCTTTGGTGCCGCTTGGAACCGGGCACACATGCAAACACTAAGCATGATATCTGGCCTAGATGCACATAAATAAAGCAAGGAACCAATCATGGAGCGATATACCTTTTGATCGAACTCTTTACCATTATCATCGGGACCCAGATGATGTTTGGCTGGCATTGGCGTCGTGTAGCCTTTGCAATCTTGCATTCCAAATTTCTTCAGGCAATCTTTGAGGTATTTCTCTTGAGATATAAAGATGCTGTTGCGTTGCTGACGTATTTGAAGACCAAGGAAGAACTTTAGCTCTCCCATCATGGACATTTGATATTGCTCTTGCATCATATATCCAAACTCATCAGTGTATTTCTGATTGGTGCAGCCGAAGATAATGTCATCCACATATATATTTGGCACACAAATAGTTCACCATCATATGTCTTCGTGAAGAGAGTGGGGTCGAGGGAACCAGGTTTGAAGCCTTTGCTCTTTAGGAAGTCTTTGAGTGTGTCATACCAAGCCCTAGGAGCTTGTTTGAGGCCATACAGTGCCTTGTTGAGCTTGTACACCATGTCAGGATGTTTTGGATCTTCAAAGCCAGGCGGTTGTGCAACATACACTTCTTCATCAATCTTGCCATTGAGAAAAGCGCTCTTCACATCCATTTGATGTAGAAGAATGTTATGATGATTTGCATAGGCCAGCAGTATGCGTATGGCTTCAAGTCTAGCCATAGGAGCAAATGTCTCATCGAAGTCAATCCCTTCAACTTGAGTGTATCCTTGAGCAACGAGACAAGCCTTGTTTCTGACAACTTGACCATGCTCATCTTGCTTGTTGCGATATATCCATTTGGTGCCTATTATATTGTGCTTGCGAGGATCAGGACGCTTAACCAGTTCCCAAATATTATTCAGCTCAAACTGTTGAAGCTCTTCTTGCATAGCTTGGATCCATTCAGGTTCCATGAAGGCTTCATCAAATTTCTTGGGTTCAGATATTGAGACGAATGCGAAGTGTCTACAAAAATTTGCTAGCTGTGTTGCCCTTGAGCGAGTGAGTGGACCTGGTGCATTGATGCTATCAATTATTCTCTCGGTCTGCACTTCATTTGCAACACGAGGATGTACAGGACGAAGATTTTGCTCTTTGCTGATCATTTTCATCGTTAGAAGGATTGTCTTCAGGCTGAGCATTGTCTTCAGGTTGATCAGGTGCGGGGATGATAAGTTCCTCTTCAGGCTGAGCTTCAGATGGTATGATTTCTCCAGTTCCCATAAGTTTGATTGATTCACTGGATGGAACTTCATCTAGCACATTTGGCAGGTGTTCTCTTTGCGAGCCGTTAGTCTCATCGAACCGCACATCCACAGTTTCAACCACTTTATAGTGAAAGAGGTTGAAGACTTTGTAGGAGTGCGAATCCTTTCCATATCCAAGCATAAAACCTTCATGTGCTTTTGGTGCAAACTTTGAAGTGTGATGTGGATCCTTGATCCAGCACCTGGCACCAAATACTTTGAAGTAACTGACATTTGGCTTCTTGCCAGTAAGGAGCTCATAGGATGTCTTGTTCAGAAGCTTGTGAAGATAAACACGGTTGATGATATGGCATGCAGTATCAATGGCTTCAGGCCAGAATTTTCTTAGAGTCTTGTATTCATCAAGCATCGTCCGAGCCATCTCAATAAGTGTTCTGTTCTTGTGTTCGACGACGCCATTCTGCTGTGGCATGTACAGAGCTGAGAATTCATGTGTGATGCCCAAAGTATCAAGATATGTATCTAGCCCAATGTTCTTGAATTCAGTGCCATTGTCACTTCTGATGTGCTTTATCTTGACGCCATAGTTGTTCATGGCTCGATCGGTGAAGCGTCTGAAGACATCCTACACTTCAGTCTTGTAGAGGATTATATGCACCCAAGTATATCTTGAATAATCATCAACAATGACAAAGCCATAGAGACAAGCAGTAGTAGTAAGAGCTAAGTAGTGAGTGGGACCGAAGAGGTCCATGTGGAGTAGTTCAAAGGGTTGAGTCGTTGTCATGATTGTCTTCGAGGGATGCTTGGCCCTCGTCATCTTTCCTGCTTCACAGGCACCGCATAAGTGATCCTTCTTGAACTTGACGCCTTCGATGCCTATGATATGCTTCTGTCTTGCAAGAGTGTGCAAGTTCCTCATGCCAGCATGCCCTAGCCTCCAATGCCAGAGCCAGCATTCTGAAGCTTTTGCTAGAAGACATACGGCAAGTTGTGGTCCTGCTGAGAAATCTACCACGTACAAATCATCTTTCCGATACCCTTCAAACACTAGAGACTTGTCAGATTCCATTAGAACAAGGCAACGATATTTTCCAAACATCACAGTCATGTTTAAATCGCAAAGCATTGAGACAGACATTAAGTTGAAACCAAGGGATTCAACAAGCATGAATTTATCCATGTGTTGATCCTTTGAGATTGCAACTCTACCTAGACCCAATACCTTACTTTTACTAGTGTCAGCAAATGTGATGTGACTTTTGTCAGATGGACGTAAGGTTGAGTCCATAAGAAGACTTCGCTTGCCAGTCATGTGATTAGTACACCCACTATCAATAATCCATTCTGAAGCAGCTGGTGTCGTGCCCTACAGTGTAGTTAGGGGGATAGGCTTCACGAAGAGTTGTGAAGAAAAAACATTTGACGAGCAAGTGGATTATGAAAGCTTAGATCGAGGTTAGGACTGATAGGGCAAGTAGCAAGCGACCCAGGAACAAAATACATAATAAGACCATTTGGGCATTTCATCTTGCGCCCTACAAGATGTTTAAGGTCCCCAACAATAGCTTCAGACGATTTTGGTTTTCGGCTGGAGGCCTTTCCCTGCAAAAGAGAGTTAAGCTTTCTTAGCCACCCACATCTTCAAGGGTGGCTTTGAAGCAATGAGTCTAAGTGCAGCATCTGAGAACTTTGGCTTTGGAGCCCTAGCAAAAAATCTTGCAGGTGGACAATAGTACTCATAAGAATAAGCAGAATAGTTCTTGGTCTTATGAACATGATGGTTTGATGAAACGCGCTCATATTCATAGGCCTGAGTATGGCTTCCCTGCAAAACATTTGCGTTAGTGCGACTCAGGTGAGTCCTCTGTCTATATGAAGCCTTTGGACCGTATGAAGCCTGTGGTCTGGGGTTTGTCTTCTTCACTTGTGGTGTCATGATGACATTCACAGGAAGATTCTCCAAACACCTTTTCAGCACCCAGACCTTCTTCATAGGCGGTCCATTCCTGCAGTTAGTACCAATATACCTGGCAAACACTTCACCCTTCTGATTCTTAAACAGTTTATAGTTTGCATCAAAGGATTCATCAATAACAATGGGATTAGCACAAGTGAAGCCAGATAGGGTGGATGGATCCACTGAAGGACCCTTTGCAACAACCCATGTGGTTTTGGGGTACTGCTCAGGTTTCCAGTAAGAGCCATCAGCATTCATTTTCCTTTCGAACCCAACACCCTCTTTCCTAGGGTTTCGGTTCAGGATCTGCCTTTTGAGGACATCACATAGTGTCTGATGCCCTTTGAGGCTTTTGAACATCCCTGTTTCAAGCAATGTCTTCAACCTAGCATTCTCATCAGCAATAGTAGTGGCATCCTCAGCAGAGGGGTTAGGTGGCACATTAGCAGTTGAAGATATTGCAATAGTAGCAGCAGTAGAACAACCAACAACAGAAGTAGCGTTGTCACGCTCAATACATTTAAGACATGGTGGTTCAAATCCTTCCTGAGCGGAACTGATCTGTTTGGCGCGAAGTGACTCGTTTTCCTTTTGAAGATCTTCATGAGCCGCTCTCAATTTCTCAAGATCTTGCTTCCTTTGAAGATAATCATAGGAAAGCTTTTCATGAGTTGTTGAGAGCGTTTCATGATGACTTTCAAGTTCCTCATACTTAACGTGAAGATTTTCTTATGTCTTCAATTAAGGACTGAGATCGAGTCATTTTCAGCATCTAACAGGTCATCGCTTTTGTCTAACAGATTTTGAATATGTTCCATAGCTTTCTGTTGTTCAGTTGCAATTTTAGCAAGTGTTTTGTAGCTGGGTTTGGAACCACAATCAGAGTCATCTTCACTGGAAGTTTGATAGTAAGTAGTGCGTGTGTTTACCTTGGCACCGCGTGCCATGAAGCAGTAGGTAGGAGCGGAGTAGTCCTTGTCATTTGCATCGGTGTCGGTGACGGAGTCATTGTCTTCAGTGTTGAAGATGGACTTGGCAACGTATGTCGTAGCCAGACTCGCAACGCCAGAATCGGACTCCTCCTCAGACTCCACCTCCGCCTCCTCAGAAGCGGACTCCTCCTCTGAATCAATTTCCTTGCCAACAAACGCACGTGCCTTGCCAGATGAGCTCTTCTTGTGTGATGAAGACTTTGAGGAGGACTTGGAAGAAGACTTTGAGTATTTCTTCTTCTTCTTGTCGTCAGAATCATACTCCTTGCTATTCTTTTTCTTCTTGTTCTCATTGTCCCACTGCGGACACTCAGAGATGTAGTGGCCAGGTTTCTTGCACTTGTGGCATGTTCTCTTCTTGTAGTCATGAGCAGAAGCTTCATCATTCCTTGAGCTTGATCTTGAGGACTTTCTGAAGCCTTTCTTCTTGGTGAATTTTTGGAACTTCTTCACAAGCATAGCAAGATCCTTTCCAATGTCTTCAGGATCATCAGAACTGCTGTCAGACTCTTTTTCAGATGAGGAGACAGCTTTTGCCTTCAAGGCACGAGTTCGCCCATAGTTGGGACCGTAGATGTGTCTTTTCTCAGAAAGCTGAAACTCGTGTGTGTTGAGCCTCTCAAGTATGTCAGACGGATCGAGTGTTTTGAAGTCAGGACGTTCTTGAATCATCAGGGCTAGGGTGTCAAACAAGCTGTCAAGTGATCTCAGGAGTGTCTTGACAACTTCATGCTTGGTGATCTCAGTGGCGCCGAGGGCTTGAAGCTCATTTGTGATGTCAGTGAGTCGATCAAACATGAGCTGAACATTCTCATTGTCATTTCTCTTAAAGCGGTTGAAGAGGTTGTGAAGGACACTGATTCTCTGATCTCTCTGGGTTGAGACGCCTTCGTTGACCTTGGAGAGCCAGTCCCAGACTAGCTTAGATGTTTCCAAAGCACTCACACGGCCATGCTGTCCTTTGGTCAGATGACCACAGATGATGTTCTTGGCAGTGGAGTCCAGTTCAATGAACTTCTTGACATCAGCAGCGGTGACACCTTCACCAGCCTTGGGAACGCCATTCTTAACGACATACCATAGGTCGACATCAATGGCTTCAAGATGCATGCACATCTTATTCTTCCAGAAGGGATATTCAGTTCCATCGAAGACTGGGCACGCAGCGGAGACTTTGATTATCCCTGCGGTCGACATAGCTAAAACTCAGGTGGTTAAATCGAATCACACAGAACAAGGGAGTACCTCGCTCTGATACCAATTGAAAGTGCTAGTGATCGACTAGAGGGGGGTGAATAGGCGATTTTTATGAAGATCTTCAAAACATGGAAGTTTCGAAGACAAACGATAGAAATAAACCTATTACCATGCAGCGGAAGGTAGACTACACTAGACAGACCATAGTCAAGTATTCAATGAAGTGAAAGCACAATGACTAATAACAACTAGGCAGTAAAGATCAGGTAGGAAGATATAGTGAAGCCAATCAGAACAAGCAGTCACTCAATGAAGACAAAAGATAATGCAATCATGCAATGACTTCACCAGGGCCAACAGTAAGTAAAGGAATGGGAAGGATGAAACCAGTGACTCGTTGAAGACAATGATTTGTTGGACCAGTTCCAGTTGCTGTGACAACTGTACTCTAGTTAGGGAGGCTGAGATTCAACTCAGAAGACCGCGTCTTCACCTTATTCCCCTTGAGCTAAGGACACCCAGTCCTTGCCCAATCACTCTGGTAAGTCTTCAAGGTAGACTTCCAAACCTTCACAGACTTTAAGAGGGTACCGACAGCAAGCCCCCAAGTGACCATACAAATTTTGGCATCGCGCCGATCAAGAGGGTACCGACAGCTATGCTCGATGGGCAGGAAGCCCCCCAAGTGACCATAATAAGGTAAGCCGTAAGGGAGGATACCCATGTTTGAACCGCGCATCATGGCAGCAAGTTCTCTTTGGCAACCTTTAATTTTTCCGAGAACTCGAATTTTGCGAGAGATTAATTCTTTTTGAACCGGAACTTTAAATCGGATTTGAAAGCTTCAAAACTTTGTGGGAGACAGATTGTCCTTGAGCCGGATGTTTGAACCGGATTTGAGAGCTTAAAAGCTTTGTAAGATACAAATTTACCTTGAGCCGGATGTTTGAACCGGATTTGAGAGCTTCAAAGCTTTGCGGGAGAGAGATGTCTCTTGAACCGGATTTTAAACCGAAATCTTTATTTTGAACCGACAATTTTCTGACGGCCTTTAAATTTTCATCAATATCGCAGCAGCCTCCGGAACCGGGTTATCTTTCCCTCCATCATCCTAGGGTTCTTGAATTTGCTAAAACTGGCAAGATTTGCTGAGTCATGTTATTGTAGCCCCCGAGTCTTAAGATTACTCAAGGAGTTGGCTTGAGACTCTCCATGCTTGACCATGATATAACCAGTGGATTGCTGGAATATGTTGAATCTCGGTGGGTTATGGTTGACCCTGTCCACTGATCCCTCCGATGTAGGCAAGGGCCATAGCTTGATGGTCTCGTTTGTATTTATGAATTCTGATATGTTTGATCGGAAATTACCAGCCGTAGGGTTGCGGCAACAACGATAGAGGTGGCAGCTTAAAGCGCTGCACCGGGCGGCTCAGAAGGACCCCCTTTTTCAGCACTTTGACACCTTTTGACCCCTTTTTTCAATCTCCTCTTTATGTCTTTCTTCTCTCTGTCAGGAGGAAGGCAACATAGAGTGCGGGGGCGCAGCACTAGAGAGAGGTAGGCTTAGCGATTTCAGGAAACTACAACAAAAACAAACGCGAAGCCGTGGCGGCTCATAATGCAGGGGCTCGACGGGGCGGCTCATGTGAAGGGAAGGCCTCCCGGCGATGGCGAAGGCAGGCATCTAGCAAACAAGGCTGCCGCAAGGGCCAGTTTGCAGGCATAGACGCGGAGCGGGTGATGCGAAGGTAATGCTTGGCGACGCAGGGTCGCAGCGTAGGCGGAGAGAAACGGCGACTCAATTGGGCGTTGGCGGGTCACGGCCTCGGCGGTTTCCGGTGAAGGGCGGCCCGGTGCTGATGGAGCCGCGAAAGCACGGGGGACGGAACAAAGCGGTTGAAGAGGCGAGGGCCAGCGGTGGAGACAGCAGCGAGCCAGTGACGTGCGGAGCGGGGCGGGTCACGGCTGCGGCAGCCTTCACGCTCCGGCGAAGAAGCAGGGCGGCCCGTGACCGGCCACGACCGGAAGCGATCCGGCAGGGGCTCGCAAGGCGGTCGAGGCGGCTCTCAGGCCGGGCCACGGTAGGCGGGTCGCGGGTGTGGGTTGGAGAATCGCGGCGGCGACTTAACGACAGAGGTGACGTGGTAGCTGAGGCGGCTCACAGGTGGTCGAGACAGCAGCGAGCCAGTGACGTGCGGAGCGGGGCGGGTCACGGCCGCGGCAGCCTTCACGCTCAGGCGAATAAGCGGAGCGGCCCATGAGCAGAGGCACCTTGAGGACGCAAAAATGGTTGCCGTGGTCGGCGGCTCGTTCCACATGAGGACGGCTCAGACGCGGTGAGCAACGTCGGTCATGGCCGGCTCGGCTATAGTGAAGGCGGCTCACAACGGAGATACGATGATGGATTGGGAACCGCCGAGGCACTCGCAAGGCGGCGTATGCGGCTTCTTCAAGGCTGATTCGACAGCTCAAAGTGGCGGCTCACAGCAAGACGGTACTATGGTGAAGCAGCAGCAGAAAACAGAGGCACCGGCGAGGATGAACGGGCAGCTCATCGATAGGCGCGGCCAGCGGAAGTGGAAAGGCGAGGAGAGCCGCGGGCGCTCGGTGAGGCGACGACGGAGGCCGGCTGGCTTGGCCCGGGCCAATGAGCATGCTGGGAGGAGAGTACTGCCCGGGGAAGGCGGGGTGGCGTTGGGTCGTGTGGACGTAGGAGCAGCGTAGCAGCCTGCTGTGATGGTAGGGCTTAGAACCATTGCGGGCGGAGCTGGACGGACAGGTGTAGGAGCGCGACCAGCCGACGCGGCGGAGCGGAGGAGACGTGAGGCCAGCAGATGTGAGGCGGAAACGAGTGGTTTGACGGAGGCAGGCGGCTCTGCCGTGGGTGGCTTAGAGGCAAGTGGGAGGCGGCATGGAGTTGGGCATAGGCGAGCTACTGGTGAGGGCCCTGACCCGGTGGGTCGAACGACGATGGCACGACGTCCGCCGGACAGCTCAACACAATGAGTCGCCGCGAAGGCAACCACGCAACCATCCGCGGCGACTCACGTCGGCGCGGAGACGGATCCATGGACGAGTCATGGTGGCAACGGAGTAGTTTGGCGATGACGCTGCAGCTCAGTGAGGCGATCGCCTCGGCGGAACCGCGGGGGTGGTTCGGCAATGGCGGGGGCGGCGGCTCAATCGACCCGAAGTAGTGGAGGCGGCTCAACGGCCAGCTCTTCAACGCGCGTCGAGGTTTGGAGCAGAAGCGAGTCCCTTGACGGCTCAAGGCGGCGGTTGCTGCGGAAGTAAACCGCCTGAGAAAAACACGGGAGGACCGTGACAGGGGCGGCTCAACGGGGTCCATCCAAAATGGGCACGGTGGCTTAACCGAGGCGGCCTGAGGCAGACGGCTCAACAGCGAGGCCGGTGTGGTGCGTCGGTGACCGCGGAAACAAGGTGTACCAGCAACTCTGAAGCAGATGGAGATGGCACCTTGCCGGCGGCAGCTTGATATGAAGGTGGCAACCCGGCTTTGAGGCGCACGTGCAGCGGCGGCGGGTGAAGAGGCCCACGGTGGGGCAGCTCAACGGCGACGGTGGCTCGCAGCAGGAGCAGCGGGCGGCTCAAGACGGTGGCCCACGGCAGCGGCTCAAGATCATTACCGCAACTGCAGAGACCCGCAGGCAAAGCGAAGGCCGCAGGCGCGAGTCACCACAGTGGCTTAACGTCGGCAGAGATTAATCCATGGACGCGAGGCGGCTCGGTGCAGCGGAATCTTCACCCTTTTTTGTTTTATACTTTTCGTTGAAGACTTTCTTGATGCTAGGTCTGATCCTTGACCCTTAATTTCTCTTGTGATGATATGCCCCCGGCTTTGCTTTTGGTTGACCAATAGTAGTAGCAGTTAAACTTCATAGATACTACTAGCAGTAGCTATGCCTGATCTTCTTGGGAATAGCAAATGACAACCCGGCAGAACAGCTGATGTCCGGGCCATATCACGCGTCACGCGTCACGCACTGCGGCTGCCTTGCGAGATCTACGGATTAACTCGGATCCGGATGGCTGTTTCTGAAGCGGCGATGGTGACTTGCTGATTACGCTATTTTAAATCAATTCGGATGAGTATTAATTTGAAGAGCCTGCTTCGGTCAATGGAACCTGCTAGTTTTGACAGTTCATGCGAAGTGGCGGCTTGTCTAGGCGAAACTGATCTCTTATCGGTCTCAGCGGCTCTCCGGCGCGGCAGCGCACAGCCGAAATCATCTCCTGTCGGCTTTCGGCAAGCTGTAGGACGTAATGATGCATAAATACAACCCTAAATACTCTCGACCTCAATCTGGTATATACCGTTGCTGAAAAACTTCTTCAATCTTGTCTGATGTACTTGCAGTTGATATACATCCTTAAAAAAATCTGTTCTTCTTCCTCCAGAAAATTACGAACTTCTCGATCCCTGTGAGAGATCCCTCCAAGAACTCAACACCATCGTGCGCAGGCCCCACGGTGGGCGCCAACTATCGTGGAAACGTCGCGGCAGATGTCCTAGTGTGAGGACTTAGTCGTGAGGCCAACGCATCTATGCGGTAGCTTGAAGGGGTTGATCGAAATCGAGAGATGCAACACGCAAGACGAGGATTTAGACAGCTTCGGGCCCCAGGAAATATCATCCGGTAACAACCCTACTTGTTCTTTGTGGCTAGGTCTCATTATCATCTTGAGGGAGTTGTCGTAACACCGGCTCTCCTAGTTGTGTCTAGACTTAATCATTATTCAACTTATCCCCCTTGTGGTGCCCTGCCCCTCCTTATATATGTTGAAGGGGCGGGTTACATGTAGAGTACAATTCGGACTTAAGACTTAACTGTTGATTTACAATCTAGCTTACCATCTGGCTTAATTGTCCGACTTAACTGTCTGCTTAACTATCTGGCTATATGACTGTGTCTGCCGGATTACATGACTGTGCCTGCCGCGTTACATGATTGTGTTTGCCGGGTCACCAATGAAACATCAAGTCCCAGCCCGGTCATATCGACCAGTGTGCATGTGGGATCGAGAGACGCAACACGCAACACGCAAGACGAAGATTTAGACAGCTTCGGGCCCCGGGAAACATCATCCGGTAACAACCCTACACGTTGTTTGTGGCTAGGTCTCATTATCATCATGAGGGAGTCGCCGTAACTCCGGCTCTCCTAGTTATGACTAGACTTAATCATTATTCAACTTGTCCCCCTTGGGGTGCCCTGCCCCTCCTTATATATGTTGAAGGGGCGGGTTACATGTAGAGTCCAACTCGGACTTAAGACTTAACTATTCTGACTTCTCTCCATGGGCTTCTCTCCATGGGCTTCTTAACGTTTCGGGCTTCTTAACTATTGATTTACAATCCGGCTTAACTGTCTGGCTTAACTGTCTGCTTAACTATCTAGCTGTATGACTGTGTCTGCCGGATTACATGATTGTGTCTGCCGGGTTACATGACTGTGTTTGCCGGGTCACCAATGAAATATCAAGTCCCAGCCAGGTCATATCGACCGGGTCATATGGACAGTGAGAAGAGAAGAGGGAAAGTCTGTGTATGTGGTAGGCACACTTGGCTAGAGAGGTATATCGACCGGTGTGTGCTGGAAAGAAGGAGCCGGGGGCCCTAAACACACCGTGGGTGAATGACCTAAAGAGAAATAATGAATGTGCGCGATGGAGGGGACGTTGTGGGAGGGTGAGAGGGGGCGGGCGTGTGCATGTGCTACCTCTTGAGCACTGCGTTGGTTTTCCCTTGAAGAGGAAAGGGTGATGCAGTAAAGTAGCGTAAGTATTTCCCTCTGTCGTGGAAACATCACGGCAGATGTCCTAGTGTGAGGACTTAGTTGTGAGGCCAATGCATCTATGCGGTAGCTTGAAGGGGTTGATCATAATCGAGAGACGCAGCACGCAAGACGAAGATTTAGACAGTTTTGGGCCCCGGGAAACATCATCCGGTAACAACCCTACATGCTGTTTGTGGCTAGGTCTCATTATCATCATGAGGGAGTCATCGTAACTCCGGCTCTCCTAGTTGTGTCTAGACTTAATCATTATTCAACTTGTCCCCCTTGGGGTGCCCTGCCCCTCCTTATATATGTTGAAGGGGCGGGTTACATGTAGAGTCCAACTCGGACTTAAGACTTAACTATTCTGACTTCTCTCGATGGGCTTCTTAACGTTTCGGGCTTCTTAACTGTTGATTTACAATCTGGCTTACCATCTGGCTTAACTGTCCGGCTTAACTGTCTGCTTAACTATCTGGTTGTATGACTGTGTCTGCCGGATTACATGACTGTGTCTGTTGGGTTACATGACTGTGTCTGCCGGGTTACATGACTGTGTCTGCCGGGTCACCAATGAAACATCAAGTCCCAGCCGGGTCATATCTCCGGCCGGGTCATACCACGGGGTATATCCCCGACACCCTCAATTTTTGAGAACCAAGGTATCAATCCAGTAGGAGATCACGCTCGAGTCTCACGCACCTACACAAACAAATAAGAACCTCGCAACCAACGCGATAAAGGGGTTGTCAATCCCTTCACGGTCACTTACAAGAGTGAGATCTAATAGATATGATAAGATACTATTTTTGGTATTTTTATGATAAAGAGAAATAAAGATGCAAAGTAAAATAAACGGCAATAGAAATAGCTCAGTGTTGGAAGATTAATATGATGGAAGATAGACCCGGGGACCATAGGTTCCACTAGTGGCTTCTCTCAAGAGCATAAGCATTACGATGGGTAAACGAATTACTGTCGAGCAATTGATAGAATTGAGCATAGTTATGAGAATATCTAGGTATGATCATGTATATAGGCATCACGTCCGCGACAAGTACACCGAAACGATTTTGCATCTACTACTATTACTCCACACATCGACCGCTATCCAGCATGCATCTAGAGTATTAAGTTCAAAAGAACATAGTAATGCTTTAAGTAAGAGACATGATGTAGAGGGATAAACTCATGCAATATGATATAAAACCCATCTTTTTATCCTCGATGGCAACAATACAATACGTGCCTTGCTGCCCCTGCTATCACTGGGAAAGGACACCGCAAGATTGAACCCAAAGCTAAGCACTTCTCCCATTGCAAGAAAGATCAATCTAGTAGGCTAAACCAAGTTGATAATTCAAAGAGACTTGCAAACATAATTCAATCATACATAAAAGAACTCAGAGGAGATTCAAATATTGTTCATAGATAAACTTGATCATAAACCCACAATTCATCGGATCTCGACAAACACACCGCAAAAGAAGATTACATCAAATAGATCTCCAATAAGATTGAGGAGAACTTTGTATTGAGATCCAGAGAGAGAGAAGAAGCCATCTAGCTAATAACTATGGACCCGAAGGTCTGAAGTAAACTACTCACACATCACCAGAGAGGCCATGGAGTTGATGTAGAGGCCCTCCGTGATCAATGCCCCCTCTGGCGGAGCTTCGAAAAAGGCCCCTAGATGGCATCTCTCGGCTATAGAAGGTTGCAGTGGTGGAATTAGGTTTTCGTGGTGCTCCTGGATGTTTGCGGGGTACGTGGACTTATATAGGAGGAAGAAGTAGGTCGGTGGAGCAACGAGGGGCCCACGAGGGTGGATGGCGTGCCCAGGAGGTGGGCGCGCCCCCCTGCCTCGTGGCCTCCTCGATTGTTTCTTGGCTCCCACTCCAAGTCTCCTGGATCACGTTTGTTGAGAAAATCACGTTCCCGAAGGTTTCAGTCCGTTTGGACTTCGCTTGATATTCCTTTTCTGCGAAACACAGAAATAGGCAAAAAAACAACAATTTGGGTTGGGCCTCCGGTTAGTATGTTAGTCCCAAAAATGATATAAAAGTGTAAAATAAAGCCCATTAACATCCAAAACAGATAATATAATAGCATGGAGCATTCAAAAATTATAGATACGTTGGAGACGTATCAAGCATCCCCAAGCTTAATTCCTGCTCGTCCTCGAGTAGGTAAATGATAAAAAAGAATTGTTGATGTGGAATGCTTTCTAACATATTTCTCGATGTATTTTTTCTTTGTTGTGGCATGAATGTTCAGATCTGAAAGATTCGAGATAAAAGTTTAACATTGAAATAATAATACTTCAAGCATACTAACTAAGCAATCATGTTTTCTCAAAATAACATGGCCAAAGAAAGTTATCCCGACAAAATCATATAGTTTGGCTATGCTCTATCTTCACCACACAATATATTTAAATCATGCACAACCTTGATGACAAGCCAAGCAATTGTTTCATACTTTTGATATTCTCAAACTTTTTCAATCTTCATGCAATATATGAGCGTGAGCCATGGATATAGCACTATATGTGGAATAGAATGGTGGTTGTGGAGAAGACAAAAAAGGAGAAGATAGTCTGACGTCAACTAGGCGTATAAACGGGCTATGGAGATGCCCATCAATAAATATCGTTGTGAGTGAGTAGGGATTGCCATGCAACGGATGCACTAGAGCTATAAGTATATGAAAGCTCAACAAAAGAAACTAAGTGGGTGTGCATCCAACTCGCTTGCTCATGAAGACCTAGGGCATTTTGAGGAAGCCCATCATTGGTATATACAAGCCAAGTTCTATAATGAAAAATTCCCACTTGTATATGAAAGTGATATCATAGGAGACTCTCTATCATGAAGATCATGGTGCTACTTTGAAGCACAAGTGTGGAAAAAGGATAGTAGCATTGTCCCTTCTCTCTTTTTCTCTCATTCATTTTTTATTATTTGGGCCTTTTCTCTTTTTTTATGGCCTCTTTTTTTCCTTTTTTTATTTTTCGTCCGGAGTCTCATCCCGACTTGTGGGGGAATCATAGTCTCCATCATCCTCTCCTCACTTGGGACAATGCTCTAATAATGATGATCAACAAAATATGACTCTATGTGAATGCCTCCGGCGGTGTTCCGGGATGTGCAATGATGCATGAGTTACATGTATGAAGTATTATGGACGGTGGCTTTGCCACAAATATGATGTCAACTACATGATCATGCAAGCAATATGACAATGACGAAGCATGTCATAATAACGGAACGGTGGAAAGTTGCATGGCAATATATCTCGAAATGGCTGTGGAAATGCCATAATAGGTAGGTATGGTAGCTGTTTTGAGGAAGGTATATGGTGAGTTTATGGTACCGGCGAAAGTTGCGTGATACTAGAGAGGCTAGCAATGGTGGAAGGATGAGAGTGTGTATAATCCGTGGACTCAACATTAGTCATAAAGAACTCACATACTTATTGCAAAAATCTATTAGTTATCGAAACAAAGTATTACGTGCATGCTCCTAGGGGGGTAGATTGGTAGGAAAAGACCATCGCTCGTCCCCGACCGCCACTCATAAGGAAGACAATCAATAAATAAATCATGCTCCGACTTCATCACATAACGGTTCACCATACGTGCATGCTACGGGAATCACAAACTTTAACACAATTATTTCTCAAATTCACAACTACTCAACTAGCATGACTCTAATATCACCATCTCCATATCTCAAAACAATTATCAAGTATCAAACTTCTCATAGTATTCAATGCACTTCTATGAAAGTTTTTATATTATTCCTAAAAGGAAATTTCCATTTTGTTCTAAAGGACTCTCAAAATAATATAAGTGAAGCATGATAGATCAATTATTTCTATAAAATAAAACCACCGTCGTGCTCTAAAATATATAAGTGAAGCACTAGAGCAGAAATTAAATAGCTCAAAAGATATAAGTGAAGCACATAGAGTATTCTAATAAATTATGAATCATGTGTGTCTCTCTCAAAAGGTGTGTACAGCAAGTATGATTGTGGTAAACTAAAAAGCAAAGACTCAAATCATACAAGACGCTCCAAGCAAAACACATATCATGTGGTGAATAAAAATATAGCTCCAAGTAAAGTTACCGATGGACGAAGACGAAAGAGGGGATGCCTTCCGGGGCATCCCCAAGCTTAGGCTTTTTTGTGTCCTTGAATTTTACCTTGGGGTGCCATGGGCATCCCCAAGCTTACGCTCTTGCCACTCCTTGTTCCATAATCCATCAAGACTTTACCCAAAACTTGAAAACTTCACAACACAAAACTCAAAATAGAAAATCTCGTGAGCTCCATTAGCGAAAGAAAATAAAACACCACTTTAAGGTACTGTAATAAACTCATTATTTATTTATGTTGGTGTTAAAACTACTGTATTACAACTTCTCTATGGTTTATAAACTCTTTTACTAGCCATAGATTCATCAAAATAAGCAAACAACACAAGAAAAACAGAATCTGTCAAAAACAGAACAGTCTGTAGTAATCTGTACCTAACGCAAACTTATGGAACCCCAAAAATTCTGAAATAAATTTATGGACGTGAGGAATTTATCTATTAATCATCTGCAAAAAGAATTAACTAAATATCACTCTCCAAATAAAAATGGCAGCAATTCTCGTGAGCGCTAAAGTTTCTCTTTTTTACAGCAAGATCAAAAAGACTTTCCCCAAGTCTTCCCAACGGTTCTACTTGGCACAAACACTAATTGAACACAAAAAACACAACCAAAACAGAGGCTAGATAAATTATTTATTACTAAACAGGAGAAAAAAGCAAGGAATAAAAATAAAATTGGGTTGCCTCCCAACAAGCGCTATCGTTTAACGCCCCTAGCTAGGCATAAAAGCGAAGATAGATCTAGGTATTGCCATCTTTGGTGGGCAATTCTTTAATAAGACACCTATAACCACTAGGAGTTTCTTTATTTTATTAATTATCAAACTCCTAGGCACAAGATCAAGAAAATCATTTGTAGCAAACAGTTCCTTAATGATAGCAAAAAGATTGTGATGAACACTTATTGATTTTAAATCCGCAGTTTCCTTACTAGAGGATTCACCCTTATTTTTAGGAACATAAACAAGCTTGGCAATTTTTGTAGGAGGATTTCGAGTATTTTTAACGGAAGAAAAAGCGGACCCCAAGTTGGTGATAATTCCCTCAAGTTTATCGATTCTAGTAGAATCTTGATCTATTCTTTCATTAACTATGGGTTCTTTTTCCTTAAAACTTTTCAAAGTAACTCCCACCTTAGATCCATATTGGGTAATTTGGTTGTAGATCTTTTTATCCAAATTCTCAATCAACTCTATAGTAGCAACTTTATTCTCAATAATTTCAAGCCTTTGCATCACATGTTCCAAAGTTAACATAGTTCCATTAACCAACAGATGTGGTGAGCCAAACAAATCTATCATCGTGTTATAAGAATAAAAAGTATGGCTACCCAAGAAATTCCCCCCGGTAATGGTATCAAGAATATATCTATACCAAGGAGTAGCGCCTACATAAAAATTGCAGAGAAGAATGGAAGTAGATTGCTTCCTGGTAGATCTATTTTGAGCATTGTAAATTCTATACCAAGCATCTTTTAGATTTTCTCCCTCCCTTTGCTTAAAATTAAGAACTTCATTCTCGGGAGACAATGGAGAAGATAGAGGACTAGCCATAACGACAAGGCAAGCAAGAAAGCGACGAACGGAAAAGAGAGAGCGAATAAAACGGCAAGGGTGAAGTGGGGGAGAGGAAACCGAGAGGCAAATGGCAAATAATGTAATGCGAGGGATAAGAGTTTGTGATGGGTACTTGGTATGTCTTGACTTGTGCATAGACTCCCCGGCAATGGTGCCATAAATGGCTCATTGTCGGGAGTCAAATCTTGACTTGACTTGGTGCAAATCTCCCCGGCAACGGCGCCAGAAATCCTTCTTGCTACCTCTTGAGCACTGTTTGGTTTTCCCTTGAAGAGGAAAGGGTGATGCAGTAAAGTAGCGTAAGTATTTCCCTCGGTTTTTGAGAACCAAGGTATCAATCCAGTAGGAGATCACGCTCGAGTCGCACGCACCTACACAAACAAATAAGAACCTCGCAACCAACGTGATAAAGGGGTTGTCAATCCCTTCACGGTCACTTACGAGAGTGAGATCTGACAGATATGATAAGATAATATTTTTTGGTATTTTTATGATAAAGAGAAATAAAGATGCAAAGTAAAATAAACGGCAATAGAAATAGCGAAGTGTTGGAAGATTAATATGATGGAAGATAGACCCCAGGGGCCTAGGTTTCACTAGTGGCTTCTCTCAAGAGCATAAGTATTACGGTGGGTAAACGAATTACTGTTGAGCAGTTGATAGAATTGAGCATAGTTATGAGAATATCTAGGGATGATCATGTATATTGGCATCACGTCCATGACAAGTAGACCGAAACGATTCTACATCTACTACTATTACTCCACACATCGACCGCTATCCAACATGCATCTAGAGTATTAATTTCATAAGAACAGAGTAATGCTTTAAGTAAGATGGCATGATGTAGAGGGATAAACTCATGCAATATGATATAAACCCCATCTTTTTATCCTTGATGGCAACAATACAATACGTGCCTTGCTGCCCCTGCTGTCACTGGGAAAGGACACCGCAAGATTGAACCCAAAGCTAAGCACTTCTCCCATTGCAAGAAAGATCAATCTAGTAGGCCAAACCAAACTGATAATTTGAAGAGACTTGCAAAGATAAATCAATCATACATAAAAGAATATAGAGGAGATTCAAATATTGTTCATAGATAAACTTGATCATAAACCCACAATTCATCGGATCTCGACAAACACACCACAAAAGAAGATTACATCGAATAGATCTCCAAGAAGATTGAGGAGAACTTTGTATTGAGATCCAAAGAGAGAGAAGAAGCCATCTAGCTAATAACTATGGACCCGAAGGTCTGAAGTTAACTACTCACACATCACCGGAGAGGCCATGGAGTTGATGTAGAGGCCCTCCGTGATCAATGCCCCCTCCGGCAGAGCTCCAGAAAAGGCCCCAAGATGGGATCTCTCGTGTACAGAAGGTTGCGGCGGTGGAATTAGGTTTTCGTGGTGCTCCTGGATGTTTGCGGGGTACGTGGACTTATATAGGAGGAAGAAGTAGGTCGGTGGAGCAACGAGGGGCCCACGAGGCTGGAGGGCGCGCCCCCTGCCTCGTGGCCTCCTCGATTGTTTCTAGACTCCCACTCCAAGTCTCCTGGATCACGCTTGTTGAGAAAATCACGTTCCCGAAGGTTTCATTCTGTTTGGACTTCGTTTGATATTCCTTTTCTGTGAAACACTGAAATAGGCAAAAAAAGCAATTTGGGCTTGGCCTCCGGTTAGTAGGTTAGTCCTAAAAATGATATAAAAGTGTAAAATAAAGCCCATTAACATCCAAAACAGATAATATAATAGCATGGAGCAATAAAAAATTATAGATACGTTGGAGACGTATCAGCATGCATGAGAGAAAGTTAGCGCTAGCTGCAAAGAGAAGAGGATTGTGTGGGTGTAAAAGACGAACAGAGATCATAATTCATTATAAAAAGTGGATTCGGATATTTGAAGAAGATATCATAGTGTTTTAAACCAACGCATGCATGAATATATATAATGGTGATACGCATGGTGTGGTTATGAACATGTTATACTACATATAATATATAGAACATTTATTTGAATTTGTGATAATGTGTGGCTTTTGCAGCTCAAGGCTAAATACTTGTCATAATGTAGAGGGTGGGGCACTATACTTTGTGTGATAAACACAATGTACGTATGAAACATGGTTTAGATTATGAAGATCTAGTTAGTACATCAAATATACTATTATTTGGAACCAACATCAAGTGTATTCAAAATTTTGAATTCGAGTTCATATAGTACACTATCTATCTCTATAGTATCATGTGGTGTGTTGTTGCGATAATATATGAATGATGGTTTAATTGGCAACAATCATGATCATAGATTCTTATTCAAATAGAGAAATAGATTCAAATTTAGTTCGAATTACAGCGGTAGTATAGGCATTTGGAGTGCACTAAAATGTTCGTATGAGTAGGTTACATGCATTATACAGCCAGCAAATTTTTTTTAATTGGACATAACATGGATTCATAGCTTTGAATAACATTTGTACAATAAAACGGGACAAAACTCCCTCTTTGTGTGGTGCGAATAGTTTTATTTTTTTCGTTTTTTTCTTTGATGGAAGTGCGAATTGATTTGGTATGTACAATATTACATGTTAGGCTTGCACCTAAAATTCAACCCGCACCTTGTTATCCCGAAAATTCAGATATCGTGCTCCCAAAACTAACACCTTCACAACCCGTTGTGACGCCCCCGATTCAATCGTACACTAATCATGCACGCAAATGTGTACGATCAAGATCAGGGACTCACGGGAAGATATCACAACACAACTCTAAAACATAAATAAGTCATACAAGCATCATAATACAAGCCAGGGGCCTCGAGGGCTCGAATACAAGTGCTCGATCATAGGCGAGTCAGCGGAAGGAACAATATCTGAGTACAGACATAAGTTAAACAAGTTTGCCTTAAGAAGGCTAGCACAAACTGGGATACAGATCAAAAGAGGCGCAGGCCTCCTGCCTGGGATCCTCCTAAACTACTCATGGTCGCCATTAGCGGGCTGCACGTAGTAGTAGGCACCTCCAATGTAGTAGGGGTCGTCGTCGACGGTGGCGTCTGGCTCCAGGGCTCCAGCATCTGGTTGCGACAACCAGGTAGAAGGAAAAGGGGAAAAGAGGGAGAAAAGCAACCGTGAGTACTCATCCAAAGTACTCGCAAGCAAGGAACTACACTACATATGCATGGGTATATGTGTAAAGGGCCATATCGGTGGACTGAACTGCAGAATGCCAGAATAAAAGGGGGATAGCTAATCCTGTCGAAGACTACGCTTCTGGCAGCCTCCGTCTTGCAGCATGTAGAAGAGAGTAGATTGAAGTCCTCCAAGTAGCATCTTCAAGTAGCATCTCCAAGTAGCATCACCAAGCAGCATCGCATAGCATAAACTTACCCGGCGATCCTCTCCTCGACGCCCTGTAGAAAAGCGATCACCGGGTTGTCTGTGGAACTTGGAAGGGTGTGTTTTATTAAGTAACCGGTTCTAGTTGTCATAAGGTCAAGGTACAACTCCAAGTCGTCCTGTTACCGAAGATCATGGCTATTCGAATAGATTAACTTCCCTGCAGGGGTGCACCAACTTACCCAACACGCTTGATCCCATTTGGCCGCACACACTTTCCTGGGTCATGCCCGGCCGCGGAAGATCAACACGTCGCAGCCCCACCTAGGCACAACAGAGAGGCCAGCACGCCGGTCTAAACCTAAGCGCGCAGGGGTCTGGGCCCATCGCCCATAGCACACCTGCACGTTGCGTACGCGGCCGAAAGCAGAACTAGCCCCCTTAATACAAGAGCAGGCTTACGTTCCAATCCGGCGCGCGCCACTCGGTCGCTGGCGTCACGAAGTGCTTCGGCTTATACCACGACGCCGAGTGCCCATATCTTTCCCACGTAGTTGGTTAGTGCGTATAGGCTCGTAGCCAACTCAGATCAAATACCAAGATCTCGTTAAGCGTGTTAAGTGTCCGCGAACGCCGAACAGGGCCAGGCCCACCTCTCTCCTAGGCGGTCTCAACCTGCCCTGTCGCTCCGCCACAAAGATCCACACAGAGGGCCGTCGGGACAAGGGTCCTTTCAGCCCCCAATCCGTGAATCACTCGCGGGTACTCTTCGAGCTGACCCGACTTTAGTCACCATCTGTATAATATGTATGTATGTATAATATATACCCGTGATCAACTCCCGAGTGATCACGGCCCAATAGTATAGCAAGGCAGACTGACAAGAATGTAGGGCCAATGATGATAAACTAGCATCCTATACTAAGCATTTAGGATTGCAGGTAAGGTATCAACAGATGTAGCAACAATGTCAGGCTATGCATCAGAATAGGATCAACGGAAAGCAGTAACAGGCTACACTACTCTAATGCAAGCAGTATAGAAAAGAATAGGCGATATCTGGTGATCAAGGGGGGGCTTGCCTGGTTGCTCTGGCAAGAAGGAGGGGTCGTCAACTCCGTAGTCGAACTGGGCAGCAGCAGCGTCGATCTCGTAGTCTACCGGAGAGAAGGGGGGGAAGAAACAATGAATACAATGCAAACAAATGCATATCGATGCATGACATGACAAGTAACGATGCTAGGTGTGCCCAATCGCGGTAGTAGGTGATACCGACGAAGGGGGGAAACATCCGGGAAAGTATTCCCGGTGTTTCGCGTTTTCGGGCAGAGGAGCCGGAGGGGGAAAGTTGCGAGTTCGATAGGTTCGGGGTGTGTGGCGGACGAACGGACTGCGTATCCGGAATCGTCTCGTCGTTCTGAGCAACTTTCATGTTGAAAATATTTTAATCCGAGTTACGGATTAAAAGATATGATTTTCTAAAGATTTTATTAATTTTTGGAATTTAATTAATTATTTAATTAATTCGAAAAATGGATTTATGACGTCAGCATGATGTCATGCTGACATCAGCAGTCAACAGAGTTGACTAAGTCAAACTTACGCGTGGGTCCAGTGGGACCCACCTGTCATGCTGTGTTAGGTTAATTAGGGTTTAGTTAAACTAATCACTGTTTAATTAAGCTAACAGGTTAATTAGATTAATTAATTAAGGTTAATTAACTTAATTAATTTAATTAATTAATTAATTAATTAAGTTTGTTTTTATTTTAATTATTGTTTTATTTATTTTTATATACTTTTTTTAACGTTCTGGGGGCGGGCCCCCTTTGTCATAGGGCCTTGGGGGCTAGCGGGCACGGGCGCTACGGGGCGGGTCGGGCATTGCGACGCCCGACTGGGCGTTCGCCCAGATCGCCGGGGCGAGGAGGCCCAGGGCAGCTTGCAGGCGCGGGTGCCAGCGTGGCCATGGCGGGGCGAGGCGCTGGGCGCAGCCAGCGCGCGGACTGCACACGGCCAGGGGCGGGACGGAGCGGGAGCAGATGGGCGAGGCGCGCGGTCCAGGCACGACGCGGGGAAGGGGGGCGCGGCACGGGGAGTCGGGCAGTGCGTGGCGGAGGGAGGCCGCGACGGAGCGAGAGTGGCGCGAGGGGCCGTGGGTGCGGCGACAGCAGGCGCCGAAGCGCGGTGGCCGTAGTGACGGTAGGGGGGCTCGCGCGAACGGTGGCGAGGGCGCGGGCGCGCGAGAAGCTTCGGACGT
>NC_041386.1:80521082-80533070 GCF_002162155.2 Triticum dicoccoides | reverse complement strand
AGGTCCAGGCGGCGACGGGCGACGGCGTCGGGCACCGAGCGAGGGAGAAGGGGATCAGGCTCCTCCCGATCCGGATCCAGAGCGAGGGGGTGGGGGGCGAGTGGGGAGTGGGGTAGGTTAGGGTTTGGTCACCCAGGGAGTTATGGGGGGAGCGGGGGGGCGGCCTGGGCCGGCCTGGCTTGCCCAGTGGCCAGCTGGGCCGAGGCCCAGCAAGGGGGGGGATTTTAATTTCTTGCCTTTTTTTCTGTTGTGTCCTTTTTCTTTTACTGTTTTATTTTATTCTAGTTTTATAAAACATAAAAGTTGTACCTTAAATAGTAACACTAATTATACCTCTGCCACAAAAGGTTTAACCCCCAAATAATATAGTTTAGTATTTTATAAAATACCAAGGCATTTATGTATTTGTCTTACCTACTGTTTTAATTAATTAAATGCAGTTAGACCTTTTATAAAAATGTGGTTTCTCCACCAACATTACTTATGAATTATTTGTCACATTTATAACATTTTAGTTTTGACTTTTGAAAACGTTTATTGTTTGCTTGATTTTGAATATGAATTTGAATCGGTTCCGAACTAACACGAGATTAGCGAAAGTAATCGAAGTGACGTGGCATCATTAGCAGGGAATTACTGTAGCTAAATACCCGGGCGTCACACCCGTGCCTTGTTATCCCGAAATTACAATGCGCCGAAAACTCCCTCCAGCTGCCAAATCCCGACACGCGAAATTCCCCTTCTAACCCTAAGCCGAAAGTGCTGCTAGTTCAAATTGGTGGGGGTACTTTTGTACCACACTCTACATTTTGGACAAGCGTGTCCCTAAGTCATGGTTCCCCCCTCCCATCACCTCCTTTTCGCCATTCAAAATCCCAGACCGCTGTCGGTGTCAAAACCGGCGGATCTCGGGTAGGGGGTCCCGAACTATGCGTCTAGGCCGGATGGTAACAGGAGGCAGGGGACATGATGTTTTACCCAGGTTCGGGCCCTCTTGATGGAGGTAAAACCCTACGTCCTGCTTGATTAATATTGATGATATGGGTAGTACAAGAGTAGATCTACCATGAGATCAGAGAGGCTAAACCCTAGAAGCTAGCCTATGGTATGATTGTATGTTGTGATTGTTGTCCTACGGACTAAAACCCTTCAGCTTATATAGACACCGGAGAGGGTTAGGGTTACACAAGGTCGGTTACAAAGGAGGAGATATCCATATCTGTATTTCCTAGCTTGCCTTCCACGCCAAGTAGAGTCCCATCCGGACACGAGACGAAGTCTTCAATCTTGTATCTTCATAGTCTAACAGTCCGGCCAATGGAGATAGTCCGGGTGTCCGGAGACCCCCTAATCCAGGACTCCCTGAGTAGCCCCTGAACCAGGCTTCAATGACAATGTGTCCAACACGCAGTATTATCTGCGGCATTGCAAGGCGGGTTCCTTCTCCGAATACATCACAGAAGAATTTGAATACGAGGATAGTGTCCGACCCTGCAAAATAAGTTCCACATTCCATCGTAGAGAGAATAATATTTTCGCAGATCTAATTTGCTAGCTTGTTTTGGTAGCATGACGTTATGTCATGGCCCGGTGATTATTCGAACTGTTTTTCTTCAACCAGCTCCACACATAACGTGAGGCGGTTTCTTGACACGTCTTGTCAAAGCAGAGATCGTGTTCCCCCAATTACGGGATTCTCATTAATGCGGTCGTGGGTAACCCAACCATGTCTAGGACTCCTAGATTATAGGAAAGTCCTAAACGGCTACGGAGAGGACGCTTGATATTCACCCTCTTTATAAAGGGACAAGGTTTTCGCTTTTTCCCTCTCGTGCTCAATCGAACCCTTCCCTCGCCTCGAGTTCCAACACCCAAAGCCCAGGTTAGGTGCTCCGGATCTTCAATCATGTCCGGATCTAGCCTTCAAGGTCGATGGATGCCCTCCTCCATGACGGAAGAGGGCATCAAGATGTTGAGGGAGGCCAGATACCTAACCGCCGAGGTTTCGCATTGGCTTCCTGCTCGTAGGCAGGTCGTCCCTACTCCCGAACCCAACGAGAACGTCGTGTTTGTCTCCCACTTCCTCCGAGGCCTAGGCCTCACTCTAGATCCCTTTGTCAGGGGTTTGACGTTCTATTACGGGCTAGATTTCCACGATCTAGCTCCGGACTCCTTTCTCCACATCTCGACATTTATTGTCGTGTGTGAGGCCTTCCTCCGCATTACCCCTCACTTCGGCCTATGGCTCAAGACCTTTGAAGTGAAGCTGAAGATGATCGAGGGGCAACATGCAGCTTGCGGAGGTGCGTCAATAGGCAAGATGGCAGGAGCTCCATGGCCGAAAGGTTCCTTCCCAGAGGTGTCCGAATTATGGCAGCGGGAGTGGTTTTACGTCACAGCTCCCAAAAGTGCCAAGTGGGCGGCTGCCCCCGCTTTCCGCTCGGGCCCCCCACCACGACTAATGTCATGGATTAGCAGAGGTCTGAGCTGGGGTCCAGCCAAGGATGTGCCTATACTGCAAAGCCGCATTCGAGATCTCTTCGAGGGAGATTTTAATTTGGTCGTGATAATACAAGTTATGTTGGTCCGTCAAGTCCAGCCTTGCAAACGCCAGCCCCTTCACTTCTGGGAGTTCAACCCAGAAGGACCACGTGCCATTCAAAGTTTCCTCAGCCTGACGCATGAGGAGATGTACAAGTCATTCTTCGTACCTCAAATAGAGTGTCCGGATGCTACTAAGGACGTGGGCCTGAGCAATAACCGCGCCACCGAACAAGTAAGAAATCCTCTAGCCAAACACATTGTCATTTATTCATCATGAAGTTATTTCTGAGAGATTGCTCTTTGACCAGGAGTGGCTAACAAAGGAGAAGATGATTCGGTGTTCGGCCCCCCTCCCCGAGGGTTTGGAAAATCCGGTATTGGAAAAGATGCTCGAGCTCGCACCTTGCCCGGAGCCCTCGAAGGAAGATACAAGGGGGAATAATATGGGCGGAAGCGGCCCCCCATCGCTGCCAGTTCCAACCGAGGGAATGAGCGCCTCCATAAAGGAGGATAACCGGGGGAGGAAGAGGACTGCTTCCGAGGATCCGGAAGCCGAGGCCTCCAAACGAGAGAAGAAGTCTCCAACAGAGGGTCCTGCCTTGGGGGGTGCTCTTGCCACACAAAGTCCGCGGGGGGATCAGCCCTCCAACGAGTCGTAAGTTATCCAAAAAATACTTTAATAGTGAAGGCATACTATCTTTCTTCTGAGAAAATAACCGCCGCATATATCTTGCAGTTCGGGTCTTAGCCCTTCTCAGCTGAGCTCGTCTTTGGGGAATCTTCTTCCGGAGATGATGGAGAGCGAAACGCCTCCCCCGGACTCCTCCGCTCAAGAAGCGGGCGACCCCGAAGTGTCGTCACGGAGGGCCTCTCCGGATCCGGTGAGGCCAGAAGATAATCCCATAGACCCCCGAAGTCCCACGCGTCCGGCTCTCGAAGAGAGCGAACAAGAGAGTCTGGCACCGTCTGGTATGCGGTCGGACGTTCTGAGGGAGCTGTTGGGGCGAGCAGCCATCTCAGAAGAACACCGTACGCTGATGGGTACGGTGATGGAAAGAATTTCGTCCGTCGAAAGCGGATTACATGAAGCCTTTATGAGTCTACTGACAGGCTTTGAGGTACGTGAGATAATATGTGATAGTACCGCACATGTTAGGTGTGCCCTGTGTAGATAGTAGCCCCTGAGACTCTGGTTGTCATCGAGAACGGCGGCGGACTGAGGATCATAGTCCCAGGCAATAACCAGACTGCCTTTATGTGCAGGTGGTGGAAGCTCCGGTGGCTAGCCGGACTAGTGAGTTTGCCGAATTAAAACGACAACTGGATGCGGCAGACGCCGACATCAAGCTTGTTAACAAGAGGCTTGACGAATCATAGGGTAAGTAATGTTTTCTGGTGACTATCACACAATAAGAGCAGCATGATGCCAGTATCTTTAATATGTTGTGACTGCAGACGGAGCTGCCACCGTGGAGACCCTTCGGGCGGAACTCGCCCAAGCCAAGGAACAAGCGAGGGTTAGTGATGTGGCTGCTTTGAAGGCGGCCGAAGAGTTAAAAGCCGAGAAGGCCGCCCATTGCGAAAGCAAAGAAAAGATGGCCAAGATGGTGGTAGAATTAAAAGGCACTGCCGACCGTTGCCAGTTCCTTGAAGAAGAGAATCGAGTGAAGGCAGCGGACCTTGAGAAGGCCACTATGGCGACCAAAGACAGTCGCTCTGCTATGAGGGCGAAGAAGGAGGAGCTGCGCGAAGCCGGGGATATTGCGGCTGGGAAGCCCTTTTTGCTGTGGAGGAAGTTCAGAGATCCGCGGTATGCCCCTCTGGATCGGCTATGGAGTTTGGCAGACGCATATATGGACTTGGTGGCGAGCGCTGTCGATGCGGTCGAATACTTCCAAGATCAATCATATCGTGAAGTGGACAAGCTATTCTGGTCGCAATTCAATGTTCCAGAGTGTCCGCTTCCCTTGACTGATCAGCTAGCCGAATGGGCCGAACTTAATAGGTTGTCCGGACTCGTCATGAGGTCTGTTGTAGATCATTTGTGGCCGGAGAAGCCGAAGCCGAACAGCTATTTCAGCTTAGTGCAGCAGTTCCTTGGTGCGATGCCGCACATCAATGCGATGAAGAGGTCGGCGTGCATAGAAGGCTCGCGGATGGCCTTTGCCAGTGTCAAGGCATACTGGGCGGAGATGGATGCTACCACTATTGCGCGCAAGGTTCGGCCATAGGCCGAGTAGCTGCCGAGCACTATTTTGAAGAGGTTCTTGAGGGTGCTCGTTTGATAGAGTCCCAGTGCTCGAAGAATATTATGTTTGAATGACATGTATTCTCATTGTAAACACAATGTTTTTATGAAATATAGTAAGGCTGTATTTATACTTTTGCCGCAAAGTAATGTGATGCCTCCTGTGCGGCCGTTTGTGTATATATGTATATAACCTGAAAGATTGCAGTCGTCGGCTTCAACCCCCACGCATATAATGCGGAGGTGCTCGCAAAAAATGCATGTTCACTCTTAACCAACGTCTTGGTCCTATTAAGGAGGTGATAGCGCAGCGAACGAGGCAACCGTACTATAATGCTTTAACACTTTCACTTAGCCATAGGAGTTTGACAATGGGGCTACTAGATAGCCCCTGGTGGCTCCGCACTCTCCCGATCTCGGGGTGCGTACATGCCTGGCCGGAAAACGTCCCTTCGTTAAGGTGGAGGAATTCTAACATTCCGATAGGTCATCAAGTGGTTGACCAGTCTCACCCTATATCATGACAGTCAGTTTTCGGCTTTCTCTACTGAGGTGCTCGTCCGGATGAACTAGGGCACAATCGCAGTAGTTCTCCTGGTGCTGCCTTAGCCGATAAAGCGGAACGTAAGGCACCAAAACACAGGAGCTGGGCAAACCCAACATTTGACCAAAGATAATGATTCAGAGCTGATGCATATAAGGCCAAACTCGCGACGCCGAACACTCCCTAAGGTATTTGGTCTTTATGGTATAAATCGGGCCTAAATAGTGCCCTTTGTAAGAAGCCCCTTGTGTCCAAGTACGTGCATTATTCTGACATGGCCACATGCCAAGACGTCAGCATCCTTCTCAATTGTACTAAGAATTCGAGGGATGTGTATCAACAAGAGACAGTAAAAAAGGTTTATGCAGGGTCTTAATCTAAAAAGAATCCTTGGAGGGGGTCCCTGCTGCACGTCTGCGCCTGTGTCTCCGTTGTGCCGTATCCTGGACGGGTGTAGCACGATGATCATCTGTAAAAGAGAGGAACTTAGGTGAAAAAGTTGTCGTGCAAAAAGATAGTTTTTAAAGAAACCATGTAGAACTAAAAATGAGTAGAAAGTGCCACTTGTCTGCGCGCGTTGAGCCCCTTGTATTTGTAATAGGGGTGTGGCCATCAATCCGGTACAAATTACATATAGCAGCGCCGGACTCGTCTAACCACGTCTATGGTCTTGACGACCTATCAAATGCTTTAGTTGGTGAGGCCGTTTTTAGTGTGCGTCTGCCAAGGCAGTCGCATTCTCTTCGGCGCGCAAAGATCGCTTAATACTTCTGTTTACTGTAATGATTCCGCATGGTCCGGGCATCTTGAGCATCAGGGAAGCGTAATGTGGTATTGCATTAAAGCGAGCAATAGCTTCGCATCTGAGTAGTGCTTGATAGCCACTTTGGAACAGAGCGATATGGAAGGTTAAATGTTCGCTACTGAAGTTATCGGGGAAGCCGAATATAACCTTGAGTAGCAAGGAGCCCGTGCAATGAGCCCCTGGGCCTGGCGTTACTCCTTTAAAGGTGGTATTGCTATGGCAAATTTTCGTTGGGTCTATCCCCATTTTGCGGGTTGTATCCTGGTATATCAGGTTGAGACTGCTGCCACCGTCCATCAGGACTCCTGTGAAGTGGTATCCGTCAATTATTGGGTCTAATACTAGGGCAGCCCATCCTGCACGCCGAATACTTGCTGAGTAATCACGATGGTCGAAAGTGATCGGTTGAGATGACCAGTGGCAGGACTCCGCGGTGGTATGCCTTTGGGCGTATTTTTCTGGGAGTGCCGTTTTGTTTCTTCCTTTGATCACGTGTAACACGTTTACTGTTTTGACTTCTGGTGGAAATTTCTTTTGTTCCCCAATGTCTTGCTTGAGAAGCTCATCCTCGTCTTCGCTTGGTGTATCCTCCCCCTTGTGTACGGCGTTGAGCTTGCCGGACTGCTTGAAGACCCAACATTCTCTGTGGGTATGATTAGCGAGTTTACCAGGGGTGCTATGGATCTGACATATTTGATCCAGAATTTTGTTTAGGCTGGACAATTCGTCTCTAGCGCCTTTAGAGGGCGGCTTTTGCTGATCTGGCCGAGAGCTTTTGAATCCGGTGTTTACTGCCGTGCTCTTCGTGATGTCTTCTTTATTCCGGCATTTGTTATTGTTGTTGCGCCGTGATTTCCCGTTTCCATCTCTAACTTCAGATGTACTGGGGTCGCTGGTGCTGCATCTGGCTAGCCAGCTGTCCTCACCCGCGCAAAAGCGGGTCATGAGGCTTGTTAATGCTGCCATTGTTCTCGGCTTTTCTTGGCCGAGGTGTCTGGCAAGCCATTCGTCACGGACGCTATGCTTAAAAGCTGCCAAGGCTTCGGTGTTCGGACAGTCGACAATTTGGTTATTTTTAGTAAGAAACCTGTTCCAAAGCTTTCGGGCTGACTCTCCAGGCTGTTGAGTTATATGACTCAAATCATCCGCGTTCGGAGGTCGGACATAAGTCCCTTGAAAATTTGCCTGAAAAGCGTCTTCGAGCTCTTCCCAGCTTCCAATGGAGTTTTCGGGGAGGCTTTTAAGCCAGTGACGAGCTGGCCCTTTGAGCTTGAGGGGTAAGTACTTGATGGTGTGGAGATCATCTCCTCGAGCCATATGGATATGGAGGATATAGTCCTCAATCCAGACCCCAGGGTCTGTTGTTCCGTCATATGCCTCTATGTTTACGGGTTTGAATCCCTCTGGAAATTCATGGTCCAGCACCTCATCGGTGAAACATAGGGGGTGTGCGGCACCCCTGTATCTGGGTGTACCGCGTTGTTCGGATGTTTGTTGTGTTATATCGTATGCTAGGGCGCGCTTGCGTGGTCCATAGATGGATCTGGTTGCGCCGTCCTTTTGGTGCGAGCCCTCGCGTGGATCACGTATTGGCTTGTGAGTGGCGTTGTTTGCCGCTCTATGTTGGCCGTGAGGTCGTCTATCCGGCCAGGTGGCGTTTTGATTTTTGGTTGTGGGGGGTCTGAGGCCTCCTCATCGAATTCAGGTAGCAACTTCCACTTTGGGTAGCTCTTGGTGGGGCGATTGTCGCCGTACTTCGCTGCTGTGTTGTGTACTTTACTCCATCTGATTTGGAGTGTGTCCTGCGCAGCCTTGAGCCTTTGCTTCTGCTTTTTCAGACTCCTCGCAGTGGCAACAAGCCTTTGACGGGCATTCTGCTGCTCCGGGTGCCTGTCCGGCGTTATGTCATCCAGACTATTATCTTTGACAAAATTGGTTTGTTCGGTTTGATTCTCCGTATTGCCGTGGTCCGGCAGTGGTTCGCCCTACTCCAACGCTAGGTCTGTATGATCGTTATTTCTGCCGAGGCGGGATTTGGGGCGGGGCTTGCGCCGCCGCTTTGACTGCTTCTCGAGGGAACAAGCCTTTGGTGCGTCCTTCCGTTCCTTGTCGTCGTCTTATTTTGGTGTGTCCACCATGTATACGTCATATGATGAGGTGGACATCTAGCGCCCTATGGGCGGTGGTTCCTCTTCGCCTCCCGCATCGTCGTCCATACCGTTGATGTCTTCGGAGTCAAAGTCGAGCATGTCGGTTGAGTCATCAACAGTGGCTATTAAGTGGGTGGTGGGTGGGCGTCGAATTTCTTCGTCGTCCGCGTCCCAATCCTGTTGGCCATAATCCGGCCAAGGCTCTCCTGACAAAGAGAGAGACCTTAGTGAATTCAGAATGTCGCCGAAGGGCGAGTGCTGAAAGATATCCGCGACGGTGAATTCCATGATCGACGCCCAATCGGATTCGATTGGCAGGGGCGCGGGCGGTTCGAAGTCAGAAAAAGAGTCCGGCACCTTGGAGTCACGGGCTGCATAGAGGATTATGCTGGTGTTTGGCTCGATCGCCGTTGAGACTGCAGCCCCTGAGGTGGTGTCTAACCACCCATCCTTCATTGGTGCAGTTGGCTCCGAACTAAGGGTCGGAGCTGATGCGGGCGCGGCCTCTGGGGTACTGTTCGGTGGCGGAGCTAGGTTATACCCATCGTGAAAGTGCGGCGTGCCCGGCTGTGGCTCGAATCCGTCGAAGATTAAGTCTCCACGGATGTCGGCCATGTAGTTAAAACTTCCAAATCTGACCTGACGGCCAGGGGCGTAGCTTTCAATCTGCTCCAGAAGGCCAAGCGAATTAGCCCGCAGTGCAAAGCCGCCAAATACGAAGATCTGTTCGGGGAGAAGAGCCATCAAGCCTAACGGCGACGACACAGAGGAACTCTCAATGAAAGCACCAATGTCGGTGTCAAAACCGGCGGATCTCGGGTAGGGGGTCCCGAACTGTGCGTCTAGGCCGGATGGTAACAGGAGGCAGGGGACACGATGTTTTACCCAGGTTCGGGCCCTCTTGATGGAGGTAAAACCCTATGTCCTGCTTGATTAATATTGATGATATGGGTAGTACAAGAGTAGATCTACCACGAGATCAGAGAGGCTAAACCCTAGAAGCTAGCCTATGGTATGATTGTATGTTGTGATTGTTGTCCTACGGACTAAAACCCTTCGGTTTATATAGACACCGGAGAGGGTTAGGGTTACACAAGGTCGGTTACAAAGGAGGAGATATCCATATCCGTATTGCCTAGCTTTCCTTCCACACCAAGTAGAGTCTCATCCGGACACGAGACGAAGTCTTCAATCTTGTATCTTCATAGTCTAACAGTCCGGCCAATGGAGATAGTCCGGCTGTCCGGAGACCCCCTAATCCAGGACTCCCTCAACCGCCATAACCTCTCTGCTCATGCCGCGAAACCCCACTCTCCTCCATCTGCCACCCCACCACTGCCTAGCCGAGCCTCTTCCCTAACGACGTCATTCACCACAATAGCTCGACGTCCCTCATCCACCTCCTCGGATGAGGATCCGTCGTCGATCTCGTCATCCCGCCGGTTCAGCCACCCCATCCTCCACCTCCAAGGAGCTGCCCCAACAATCGCCTCGTCTATCACGATTGATCCATCCCCACAACGCCGCCTTAACGTACTCCATCGGAACCACAACATCCTGACCGACTCCTTAGAAGAAGTCGAGGCCTACTCGGCACCACCAAAGAGGTTGTACACTCATCGCATCGCACCTTCTACTTAGCTTGACCTCCCGGCTTCGACGGTGCTCGATCCCGCACCCCCATGGCACGGCTACCTCGAAGCCGGCGCCGCGGGCGACATCTCCACGACGGCTCTCCCCCAGTGCGAGCCTCCTACGGCGGCGGTGATCATACCATGTGGATCTGTTGCTGCTGCTCCGGCTCTCGCTCGGTCGCGCTCCTGATCTGCTCTCCCCCTCGCCCGTGCTGCGGCTCTGCTCTTGCTCTCGCCCGCGCTACTGATGGCACATGGGTTGCTGCAGCTACACGAGTTGCTTCTCTAGCTCTAGTTCGCACTGCTCCTATAGACGCTGATGCTCCGGCTGCTATCTGCTACCGTGTTCCCAGTCGATCGCCTACTAATTTAGATCACTGTTTCTCTACTACTAGTGCTCGAGCGGCCTAAACTACATGTGAAGTGCCTCTCTGCTACCAGTGCATTCTGTTTTGATAGTAACATTCAGATTCCATAGTAAATTTCAGTTTTGATAGTTAAGTTCAAAGTCAACAGTTTTTACCTCGTCTGTTATAGTTAGGTGTTTTTTGGTGATGTAAATTTACATCTATCACTTTTTGGTAATGTATTCTACATCATCTATTAGAGATGCTATTAGAATCCCACTTGAGATTAACGATGTCTATCTTGTACTGCTTCAGCCTCGACGTCTTACGGCTCACCGGAGCTGCTCCAATGATGGAACCATCCATCACAACAGGGCAGTGCCCTAGACGCCATCTATAGACGCCTCAGATCGTCCTCTACACATCCGACAGCCACCTCTGCCGCAACTTCTTCAGCGACCAACCCAATGATGATGAGGTCGACACGGCTACGACAAAGAGGTTGTACACTTGTCGCATCACTTATTACTCTACATTCATGTCGATCCATTAGGGCTATTTTGGTTCAGAGGAAAAGGTGAAGGAAAAACATAGCAATAGGAAATTTTCCTATGGCACTCTACTATTCAATTATTCATGCATTTTGTTGAAAGGAATGGAGCAAAACATCCACCTGGACCTACTTTTCAAAATCATATGCATGAAAACAAGACCAAGTGCATTAGTGGTAGAATAACCTTCTAACTGTAGACACTTCCATATGGTTTCCCTTTAACTTGGCCATGTTTCTTTGCATTCCTCTACTCTTCCAATTCCTATGAACCAAACACCCAAGTTGACAAAAATCATGTGTTTACAAATGCTTTTTTCCCACGTGCATTCCTAACCTATTCTGGTGTTTTTCCTATCCATGCGCTTTTAGAATCCTACAAGCCAAAGGAGCCCTTACAAAATTACTTCAGTTACAGATAGGTGTCGAAGAAAAGTTTGTGTGGTTTGTCCTGCTTCTACCATGATGTCATCCACCTCACATGAGTTGCTCCATCGACAAAAGCACCCACCATACCAGACATCATGACTCCTGACCATCTTTCGCCGCCTCAGATCTCCTTCCTTGCCGCTGGCACCCACCATAACTGCATCACCATCATTGACTCAGCAGATGAACCTGAGGAGTACACGGGTCCACAAGAGAGGTTGCACTCTTTTATTTCTGCTTATGTAATGCATTGCTTAATATTACCTGCTACTTTATCGTCTTGTTCACCTCTTAGACTCCAAGTCAGGTCCAAATTAATGTTCAAACTTGAGTTTTAAAATTACTTGTGGTACACATATCGAGGCAACAATGAATAATATCTCTGTCTATTATGTAGTTCACCTAGGGTATGCCTATGTTGTTCATCTTGGGCGGGAAACAAATATTAAAGCAATCATCATCTTTCTTTTTATTAAATTAAAGCTATCATCAGCCTGCTATCATTATTTTTGGATCCATCCACTGGTTGTTACCATCACTCTAGATTTCTGCATGCTCTCCTTACAAAATCTCACTATATTTTTTTGTATGCATGTGAGATATTGTACACAGTCATGCTGAACATGTAGATAAAAAGAGAAGAGTTTTGCGTGGCAATACAATGTAATGCACACATCGCTCCATGGTGGGTTCAATGTCAAACCCTCCCCCTCTCCAGATTGTAATCCAGAGGAAGA
>NC_041386.1:80511417-80520928 GCF_002162155.2 Triticum dicoccoides | reverse complement strand
TGTTGGTCATATCATGCATATGTTGCCTTGCAGTGCCTACTTTCAACATCATATATGTCATCTGCTTAGTTTAGACATGTTCTATAATCCCACCTATTCAGTTTTTATATCATATATGAGAATTATGCAATCTCATCTCTTTTATCCAGCCATAATATATGTGAAATATGCAATGTCATCCTGTTTAACCAGGCATCATATATTTGAATGATATCTTGCCAATCCTTTTCTTCATTACATTTCCATTTGTCGACAATGTTTGTACATTCAACTACTCTTCTTGTGAATCAGGAGTGGGTGATGGAAAAATCAGGAGTGAAAACAAGGTCTTCAGGGCAGACAGTGCTACCTGTCGAAGCAGATCTCTTGCTGGTTCTCGACAGATCCTCAGAGATGGATTCAGAGACAGATGACTAGTCCTATTCCCCCACCGAGGTGCATGCTCTAACTTGGCACAATTATACTGCTCATATCATGCATATGGTGTCTTGCATTGCATAGTTTAGACATCATATACACAATATCTAACACCATGTTCTTAGTTCAGACATCATATATGTGAATGCCCTCTGCTTAGTATATAAATCACATATGTGAATTAAATCATGTGATCCTGATTACTTAGATAACATGTATGTAAATTATGTCACGCGAACTGATACGTCTTCATTGTATCTATAATTTTTGGCTGTTTCATGCCAATATTATACCACTTTCACATACTTTTGGCAACTTTTTATATGATTTATTGGACTAACCTATTGATCTAGTGCCCAGTGTCAGTTCCTATTTTTTGCATGTTTTTTTGTATCGCAGAGTATCCATATTAAACGAAGTCCAAATGCAATAAATTTTTATGGAGAATTATTTTGGAATATATGTGATTTTTAGGAGTTGGAATCACCGCAAACGGAGGCCCACACAGGGCACAAGACACCAAGGCGCGCCAGAGGCCCCTGGCGCGTAGTGGTGGGTTGTGCCCACCTTGTACGTCGGTTGGACCTCTACTTCGGGCACAAGGAAGCTTATATCCGGAAAAAAAAATCGTGTTAAAATCTCAGCGCAATCGGAGTTACGGATCTCGGGGAATATAAGAAACAGTTTTCGGCCAGATCTCGGGGACGCGAAATAGAAGAGAACAGAGAGGGAGATCCAATCTCGGAGGGGCTCCCACCCCTCCCATGCCATGGGATCCAAGGAAGAGAGGGGAAATCCTTCTCCCACCTAGGGAGGAGTCCAAGGAAGAAGAAGAAGGAGGGTCTCTCTCTCCCCCCCCCCTCGCTTTTGGTGGCGCCAGAGTGTCGCCGGGGCAACGATCGGGACGGCGATCTACATCAACAATCTTGCTACCGTCAACACCAACTCTCTCCCCCTCTATGCAGCAGTGTAACACCTCTTCTCCCCGTTGTAATATCTACTTAAACACGGTGCTCAACTCCATATATTATTTCCCAATGATCTATGGTTATCCTATGATGTTTGAGTAGATCCGTTTTGTCCTGTGGGTTAATCGTGATCTTGGTTGGTATGATTGTACATTTTATTTATGGCGTTGTCCTATGGTGCCCTCCATCTCACGCAAATGTGAGGGCCCCCTCTGTAGGGTGTTGCAATATGTTCATGGTTCGCTTACGGTGGGTTGCGAGAGTGACAGAAACTTAAACCCGTGTAGGTGGGGTATGACGTATAGGAATAAAGAGGACTTGATACTTAATGCTATGGTTTGGTTTCATGACCTTAATGAGCTTTAGTAGTTGCGGATGCTTGCTAAAGTTCCAATCATAAGTGCATATGATCCAAGTAGAGAAAGTATGTTAGCTCATGCCTCTCCCTCATATAAAATTATAAGAATGATTACCGGTAGTTGTTATCGATTGCTTAGGGACAAATAACTTTCTTGTTGACAAAAGCTCTCTACTAAAACTAATTTAGTTGTGTATTTATCTAAACAACCTCTAGATTTTATTTACGTGCTCTTTATTATCTTGCAAACCTATCCTATCACACCTACAAAGTACTTATAGTTTCATACTTGTCCTAGGTAAAGCAAATGTCAAGCGTGCATATTTGTTCTACCTTTATCTCCTCATTGGGTTTGACACTCTTATTTATCAAAAAAAGCTACAAACGATCCCCTATACTTGTGGGTTATCAAGACCTTTTTCGGGCGTCGTTGCTGGGGGGCAATAGCGTGGGTGAATATTCTCGTGTGTGCTTGTTTGCTTTATCACTAAGTAGTTTTTATTTCCTATTCTAAGTTGTTCTCTATCTTTAGTTATGGATATGGAACACGAAACACCAAAAAATTAGTGGTACTTGTTACTCATGGAGACGGGGAACCTCGTAAAACGTTCGATGCTCATTATGTGAAAGATATTATGCACTACTTTGATAATCCTGAGAAAACCCCATTCAACTATATAATGGGAGTAGCATTAGATCAACGTGAATAATTTAGGGAATATCGCTTGACTCATAAAGGGAAATTGTTATGGGATCAAATTCATATGTTGCATTGGTATGCTTGGGAGCTATGCTTGAGATATGATTATACTTGTTGCTCTAGGATGAATGCTCCACATCTTCCCTTTTCATGTGAATTTAATGATAATGAAACCTTAGCTCCTTATGCTAGAGGTATATATGATTACTATGATGTGGAATGAATAGAAGAATTTGTTGCTTTTAAGGGTGCATATGAAATTGAATATTTGTTTGAAAAGTTTGAAGATTTTGATGATTTAGTTTATAGACCTGAAAATTTTGCCATCCTTAAATTTGCTATGATAATTATAAATACAATTCCGATATTGATGAATTTATTGAGAAAGTCTCCGCTGTCCAAGAAGAGAATAATATTTTGCAGGAGACTATGGAAGAAGAAATTGATGAAACTGTGAGCTCATTGGATGAAAAAGATGATGAGGAGAGAGACGAACAAATGGAGGAAGACCGGATTGATCACCCATGCCCACCTTCTAGTGAGAGTAACTCTTCAACTCATACATTGTTTAATTTCCCTTCGTTCTTACCAAAGGATGAATGCTATGATAATTGCTATGATCTCGTTGATTCTTTTGAAATATCCCTTTTTGATGAACCTAATGATTGTTGTGTTTGTGGCCATGATGCCAATATGAATTATGCTTATGGAGATGAACTTGCTATAGTTCCATATATTATGAATGAAATTGTTGCTATTGCACCCACACATGATAGTCCTATTATCTTTTTGAATTCTCCAAACTAAACTATATTGGAGAAGTTTGCACTTATTAGGGATTACATTGATGGGTTGCATTTTACCATTACACATGATGATTTTGATGAATATAATATGCATGTGCTTGCTGATCCTACTTGTAATTATTATGAGAGAGGAACTACATCTCCACCTCTCTATGATTCCAACACGATAAAATTGCAAGAAACTGCTTATGCTATGTATTGGCCTTTACTTGATGTGCATGAATTGTTCTTGTATGACATACCGATGCATAGGAAGGGAGTTATACTTCGTCATTGCATGATATATGTTGCTTTGTGCTCACTACTAAATGCCAAAGCATTTTTAATTAAAATTGGCTTTGATATACCTCGGGATCTGGGTGGGTCCATTACTTGAGCACTTTATGCCTAGCTTAATGGCTTTAAAGAAAGCGCTGCTAGGGAGACAACCCGGAAGTTTTAGAGAGTCATTTTATTTCTGTTGAGTGCTTTTAAATAGCTTAAAAACAAAAAAATATAGAGGGGAACTTAAAACTTCACAAAAAGAAAAGTGAAAGTGAGATAGACGAGCACCATGGAAGCGGGAGCTACCCTTGAACTTTGTTCATGCCCTTGGAAACTTTGTGAATCTTAATTACAGAAACTTTTCAAAAAAAATTATCCCCTTGTACAATTCCATTGTATTATAGAAATAATGTGCCAAGATTTGCCTTTAGGATGTTTAGATTGCTTGTTGGTTTGTACGGTGCAAAACAAAAACTTTGGCTGTAGTGCGCGATTTTACATTTTTTTACTGGAACGTCAAACAGTTATGAAATTTTTTGCAATGTATTTGTATACAAAATGTTTATTTTTCATAAATTTGTCAGAATTTTTGGAGTACCAGCAATGTTGGGGATATCGCTTATCGGGAACTTATCGGTCAACCCATGATAAGGGATAAATCGGCCAGTTTATCGGCATATCGGCCGATTTATTGTCATATCGGTTGATTTATCGGCCGATATATCTTATCGGTCAGACACTGGTAAGCGATAAATCGGCCGTTTTATCGGAATATCGGAAGATATCTTGAACAGTGAGTACCAGAGGTATGGTGAATGTTCAGATTACTACAGACTGTCCTATTTAAGATAGATTCTGTTTTTGATGCATTGTTTTGCTTGTTTTGATGAAACTATCGATTTTTATCGGTGGTATAAGCCATGTAAAAGTTATATTACAGTAGCTACAATGCAAAAACAAAATGTGAATTTGTTTGCAACAGTACTTAGAGTAGTGATTTGCTTTATTATACTAACGGATCTTACCGAGTTTTCTGTTGAGTTTTGTGTGGATGAAGTGATCAAAGATCGAGGAGGTCTCGATATGAGGAGAAGGAGGAGAGGCAAGAGATCAAGCTTGGCGATGCCCAAGGCACCCCAAGTAAATATTCAAGGAGACTCGAGCGTCTAAGCTTGGGGATGCCCCGGAAGGCATCCCATCTTTCTTCAACAAGTATCGATATGTTTTCAATTTTGTTTCGTTCACATGACATGTGCAAATCTTGGAGCGTATTTTGCTTTTAGTTTTTCACTTTTCTTTTATGCACCATGCTGGTATGAGATAGTCCATGGTTGGTTTATAGAATTCTCATTGCACTTCACTTATATCTTTTGAGTATGGCTTTATATAATGCTTCATGTGCTTCACTTATATCATTTGAAGTTTGGATTGCCTGTTTCTCTTCACATAGAAAACTGTTGTTTGAAGAATGCTCTTTTGCTTCACTTATATTTGTTAGAGCATGGTCTTTTGTAAAAGGAATAATACTCTCGTGCTTCACTTATATCTATTTAGAGAGCCAAAAGGAATTGGTCAATTGCATGGTTACTCATAAAATCCTACATAAAACTTATGGATCACTGAATATCATATGTTTGATTCCTTGCAATAGTTTTGCGATATAGAGATGGAATATGTGGGAGGTACTAGTAAACGGTTGTGGTTAGTAAGAATATTGGTGTTAAGGTTTGTGATTCCCGAAGCATGCACGTATAGTCTCTCGTTATGCTATGAAGTTGGAGCATGATTTATTATTGATTGTCCTCCTTATGAGTGGCGGTCGGGGATGAGCGATGGTCTTTTCCTACCAATCTATCCCTCTAGAGGCATGTGTAGTAGTACTTTGCTTCGAGGGCTAATAAACTTTTGCAATAAGTATATGAGTTCTTTATGACTAATGTGAGTCCATGGATTATACGCACTCTTACCTTTCCGCAACTTGCTAGCCTATACGGTACCGTGCATTGCCCTTTCTCACATCGAGACATGGTGCAAACTTCACAGGTGCATCCAAACCCCGTGATATGATACGCTCTATCACACATAAGCCTTATTATATCTTCCTCAAAACAGCCACCATACCTACCTATTATGCCTTTTCCATGGCCATTCCGAGATATATTGCCGTGCAACTTCCACCGCTTCTGTTTGATGACTTGAGCATTCATTGTCATATTGCTTGGCATGATCATATAGCTGACATAGTGTTTGTGGCTTAGCCACCATTCATCATTTTTCATACATGTTACGCTAGATCATTGCACATCCTGGTACATGCCAGAGGCATTCATATAGAGTCATATTTTGTCATAGGTATCGAGTTGTAATTTTTGTTTCTTTTGAGTTATAAGTAAAGAGAAGTGTTATTATCATCATTATTCATTCTTAGAGCAGTGCCCCAGTGAGGAAAGGATAATGGAGACTATGATTCTTCCACAAGTCGGGATGAGACTCCGGACAATGAGAGAGAGAGAAAAAAATATATAAAGAAAAAAATAAAAGAAAGAAATAAAATAAATAAACAACGAGAGAAGGGGCATTGTTACTATGCTTTACCACACTTGTGCTTCAAAGTAGCACCATGTTTTTCATATGGAGAGTCTCCTATGTTGTCACTTTCATATACTAGTGGGAATTTTCATTATAGGATTAGATGCACACCCACTTAGTTTTCATATTGAGCTTTCATACACTTATAGCTCTTAGTGCATTTGTTGCATGGCAATCCCTACTCCTCACATTGATATCGATTGATGGGCATCTCCATAGCCCGTTGGTTAGCCGCATCGATGTGAGACTTTCTTACTTTTTTGTCTTCTCTATATTTACCCCTATCATCATACTCTATTCCACCCGTAGTGCTATATCCATGGCTTGCGCTCATGTATTGCGTGAGAGTTGAAAAAGCTGAAGCACGTTAAAAAGTATGAACCAATTGCTCGGCTTGTCATTGGGGTTGTGCATGATAAATACTTTGTGTTAAGAAGACAGAGCATGACAAGACTATATGATTTTGTAGGGATAGCTTTCTTTAGCGTTGATACTTTGAAGCACATGATTGTTTGTTGGGATGCCTGAGTATTGATATCTTTATGTCAAATTATAGACTATTGCTTTGAAACACTTATGTCTCAATATTCATGCCATGACTAGACATATGATCGAGTTTATGTTAGGTAGCATTCCACATCAAAAATTATCTTTTTTATCATTTACCTACTCGAGGACGAGCAAGAATTAAGCTTGCGGATGCTGATATGTCTCCATCATATCTATAATTTTTGATTGTTTCATGCCAACATTATACCACTTTCACATACTTTTGGCAACTTTTTATATGATTTATTGGACTAACCTATTGATCCAGTGCCCGGTGCTAGTTCCTGTTTTCTGCATGTTTTTTGTATCGAAGTCCAAATGCACTAAAATCCTTCTCCCACCCCTCCCATGCCATGGGAACCAAGGACCAGATGGGAAATCCTTCTCCCACCTAGGGAGGAGGCCAAGGAAGAATAAGAAGGAGGGGGGCTCTCTCCCCATCACTTCCGGTGGCGTTGGGAGTGCCGCCGGGGCAACGATCGTGATGGCGATCTACAACAATAATCTTGCTACCGTCAACACCAACTATCTCCTCCTCTATGCAGCGGTGTAACACCTCTTCTCCCCGCTGTAATCTCTACTTAAACATGGTGCTCAACTTCATATACTATTTCCCAATGATCTATGGTTATCCTATGATGTTTGAGTAGATCCGTTTTGTACTGTGGGTTAATCGTGATCTTGGTTGGTATGATTGTATATTTTTTTATGGTGCTATCCTACGGTGCCCTCCGTCTCGCGCAAACGTGAGGGGCCCCTGCTGTAGGGTGTTGCAATATGTTCATGGTTCGCTTACGGTGGGCTGCGAGAGTGACAGAAACTTAAACCCGAGTAGGTGGGGTATGACGTATGGGAATAAAGAGGACTTGATACTTAATGCTATGGTTGGGTTTCACGACCTTAGTGATCTTTAGTAGTTGCGGATGCTTGCTAAAGTTCCAACCATAAGTGCATATGATCCAAGTAGAGAAAGTATGTTAGCTCATGCCTCTCCCTCATATAAAATTACAAGAATGATTACCGGTACTTGTTATCGATTGCCTAGGGACAAATAAATTTCTTGTTGACAAAAGCTCTCTACTAAAACTAATTTAGTTGTGTCTTTATCTAAACAGTCCCTAGATTTTATTTACATGCTCTTTATTATCTTGCAAACCTATCCTATCACACCTACAAAGTACTTATAGTTTCATACTTGTTCTAGGTAAAGTGAATGTCAAGCGTGCATAGAGTTGTATCGGTGGTCGATAGAACTTGAGGGAATATTTGTTCTATCTTTAGCTCCTATTTGGGTTCGACACTCTTATTTATCAAAAAAGGCTACAAACGACCCCCTATACTTGTGGGTTATCACGAACCTGTTCACTAAAGACATCATATAATTATCTCATCCCATCCTGTTTAGTTAGTCATCGTAACTTTGAATTATGTCATGCTATGCTATGCAGTCTACATAGACATCATATATGTGAAATATGTCATGCTATCCTTTTTAGTTAAACAATATACATGTGAACTATTCCATGCCCTCTTTTTTCCACACTATCTATTGCATCTGTCTCTCATACAAGGTATGTACATTCAACTACCTTTCTTGTTTACCAGCCATTTGAATTGTAGCGGGTGATCGCAGTATCTAGCGGAGTAAAAATACGGTATTCAAATAAAACAATGCTACCTCTTGGTGGAGATAGCACCCCGGTTGTACATGCACGAGAACCATCCCTACCACACATAACCCAAATTCTTGCAGATTGTACCCGTACTACCATGGACAGAGAACCAGCTTCACCCAATCTAACCCCAACCCCAGCAAATAGTAACCCAGTTCCTGTTAACACATCACTATCTCCATCACACAGCTCCCAAACAAGAGTAGTTAGTAAGGCAGCTCCAATTCCCAAAGCTCTAGTACTACCACGGCGAACCCTAACTCCACCAGTTAATACACCTATTCCATGTGCGCATCTTCCCATCATGGAAATATTATACTGAAGATGAAGGAAAATGCCAGTTGCAGGTGTTCGTCCAGGAGTTATGTGCAAGTAATGTTATTCATGGCAATTACTTTGATTTGTCCCATACATTCTACCTCCATGATGGTTATAATACAGCAAATGTTCCCATTTTTCTCTATAGAGAAGGACCGATTTGGAAACTTACGATGAGGTAACATGTTCTAATACCTCTGCTATCTTCAAGAATGCTTGGTGGTAGTATCAGAATTACCTGAAGAAAACGTACTTCACTGGCAAAGAAACTCATCAAATCCCCTTATATTCTCCCGAGACACATTTACGGGGCGATAACTAGGAACGCCTTGTTTTGTACTGGTCCCAAACCAAGAATGTGGTAAGGTCCATGATCTTATTTTTTATTTTTAAGTACTATATGCATGCATCTTATTGTACTCTGTTCTTGTAGAACAAGTGCTTAAACCTGAAGAACAACTGTTCTCATTTAAGATTCCATTGCTATCGTGCAAACTGCTTTGCTCTTGTATCACTGTATTTACTCATACAAACTTATTCTTAAATTGAAGGATCCAATCGAAACTCCAATGGTACAAAAGGTATGTTTAAGCATGTTTCTTTAACAGGTTTGCTCTTCTAAATAGCTCTATTGATTTCCATTTCAATTGTGTATACAGTTGACTTCTCATATCATGCACATTACTAGCATTACAACAGAGCCAATAGTGTTGTTGTACATGTAGACCCATGGTACCCATATGAAATCTTGTTGTGCCGTGTAGTTTCCCACACTTTGTATTCTTTCAATGTTGCTTTGTCTTGAACTGATATGATTTGAACCGTGTCTCTATTTTAATTTGGCAAGACAATGCAGTGACCATAGGACA
>NC_041386.1:80416634-80510921 GCF_002162155.2 Triticum dicoccoides | reverse complement strand
ATGTTTGTTTGATGCTTTTATCATGTACTCCCTTCGTCCTAAAATTCTTGTCTTAGATTTGTCTAGATATGGATGTATCTAATACTAAAATGTGACTTGATACATCCGTATTAAGACAAATCTAAGACAAGAATTTTGGACGGAGGGAGTACTACTTGGCAATAGAAGACTTGGTAGTTTAATCCTGTCCACCTTACTAATGAACTGGTTCACCGAAATGAGTTTCATATACTACATGCTAAACCTGTTATGTGTCTGCTTGTTTCTTCTTTTACAATGCTAACAGAATATTGGGTAAGAGTACCTTATTAAGAAATGGTAAAGGAAGTAATGCAGATAAGATTCAGGACAGCGAGACATCCTTGTTGGTCTCCAACAAAGCTGATAAAACAGCTAAGGAAAACTATCTTGAAGACAGTGAGACAACCTCAAAGTCCTGTCTTGGTGTAGTGTTTGAGTTACTGGCCACTACTGCTGGCACAAGCTATTCGAACCCACTGTCTGAATCAGTTCGGTTTCTTGATCTCAACTACAAGACGAAACACATCGATTAGCTGTGCTGCAAAAAGAAGCCGAAGGACTAAGGAAGTACCTGGAGAATTCAGATGCATACTTTCTGGTGCAATATCAAGCGTTGGAGGATTTTAGCGCCAAACAGGAGAAAGCTAATAAGCTTGCTAAGCTTATTGTCAGCATGGTAGATACCCAGGATAATGTTTCTTCAACTCTTCTGAAGTTGTTTTAGTTATGGACTCTTTTTGTTGCCGCGTTTATTTGCAGTGGTGGCCAATTTAGACGACCAGTCTATGTAATATGTTGATTTGTTCCGTATGTTTGCATTGATGGCGAACTTTGATGCCCAGTGGATGTAACATATGAAATAGTTGTAATAGCCTAGCGTTAGTTGCTTTCTTATTTATTTCCTTATTTTTATTACTAGGCCACAATAACCATGGGCAACGTACATACCGTTGTAACCATGGTCCTGCTACTTGCTGTAGTGACCATGGGCCTCCTATGGACCGTAGGATCCATGGGCCTTCTACGGGTCGTAGGATCCATGGACCTTCTACGGGTCGTATGATCGATTGGCCAAACATGGGCCATACTATTCATGGACCAATAATGGTCCGCAAAATGGGCCATAAATGGGCTATAGTGGAAATCGTCTATTTATGGCCTGACCATAATGGGTTGTTAATAGGCCGAAATGTATAACCGGCTTAATTCCATCGACAAGCATCACAGGTCATTAATGGACCATATTTGATGACGTTATGAAAACATCCCGACGGGTTAACGGGCCACAGATGGGCCAACTGTAACCATGGGCTAAATTTGGCCCACAAGCGGAGCAGGCCAGTAACAGACAATAAGTAATCGAATGCTGGAAATGAGCCCAAAAATAAATGGGCCCTTAGGAGGCCAAAAGTTAACATGGGCTAGAAACGGCCCAATGGAATAATGGGTCGTTGATGGGTATAAAGCGATACACTGTTCATAATGGGCCAGTTTCACCACAGGCCTTTAATGGGCCTAGAGTTCCGAAGGACCTCGTATGGGCCGAAAGACGTTATGGGCCATACATGGGTCGGAAGTTACAATGGGCTGTAATCATATTAGATAGACCAGATGACCCTACTGGGCCTAATTCGGATAGTCCATAACGGGCCATGAGTTAGCGGGCTATTAATGGGCTATATGCGAACATGCCATTAACATGCTTTCCGTCGGCAGACCCGCTACCTTTTGACCAAGTCAAACAGGCCGGTCTTTTCACTCGAATGGGCCTCTGCTGGGTCGTGGCACGTGTCGACGTATCATAGGCGCCTCTGGTCCAATGAGTGGATGACATCTGTCCCAACGGTGAGCCGACACATGGTTCTTCTGGCCATTGAGAATTTTACACGTGGAAAATCCCCATTGGTCTGGGCTGTTAACGGGTTATCAGATCCAAACCGGAACCCGATAGCTTAACGACGAACCGTTATAGTGGGTGCCATGTGTTGGTTACCCTTGACGAAAGCACTTCCATGACGTGCCATTTATCGTCATGGAAGTGGACACTTCCATGATGATAATTTTGATATTGGCATGGAACACTTCTACGACAACACATGTATGACTATCTTGATTCTGACGTAAAATCATCATGGATGTACATGCATGACAGAAAACGTGACCTACTGTGACAAACATGTATAATCACAGAAGTGTATTTTCTGTAGTGAATGCACTCAATGTCGTATATGGTGGAGTCACTCGTCTCACTCATGGGGTGGCGGCTCTCCTCACATGGAAATTGTGGCATCTCGTCATATGTGGGTGTCAGAGTGATGTAGGTGCAAATGTCTCCAAGCTCAACCTCGTCATCCATAACGCCTCCAAAGATGAATGTCATAGGATGTGGCAAATCATCATGCTCCTCCGAGACAAAAGAGAGGGTCTCATGTGAGATCTTGTAGCTTGACTCGGAGTAGGAATCCCATTATGGCGCCATCTTCATGTTGCTAAAGATGTTCACACTCACCGCCTTGGTCGAAGGGGATGGCCCTTGCTCGACCGTCTTGTCGTCATCTTGTATGAGGCCCATATGATGTGGCACCCCGTAGCTCGTCTCCATGACTGAAGGGAATTTTCCATGCTCGGCCATCTTCCCCGAGGGGATTCCGAAGATGGAAGTGTCACCCCCTCTTGTAGGTGGTCGCCTTGGACTTGATGATGTCAATGTAGGCGTAATCGTGGGAAGTAGGCGAAGATGACGTACATCCAAAGGAGAAGATGCCTTGATAACACTTGGTGAAGATGCAAAAGTGGTTGTGGTAGCCGTAGCTTCCTCTTGGTGGTGCTCGTCTCGCGGTCTTCTCTTGTGCTCACGAAGGTTGTCCATAGCTTGATGTATAGCTTGTTGGGACTTGTAGGTTTGCATGTGTCGAACATCTTCATCTTGATGGTGTTTTCATGCTTGAGATTTATAGCGTGCTTCGTCGTCGCGCACATGTTTCTTGCTTGACTTGCTCGCCGCCGCCTTGAAGACGATGAAGGGGAAGAAGACTTGTTGTTGGCCAACATGTCTCATAGTTGATCCTTAAGCTCATCCAACTTGTTGTCGATTTAGTCCCTTTTTCTTGCTTCGGAGTGACGCATGTTTATGGTGAAGTTCTCGATGCGCTCTCGCAAGGAAGATTGTGCACATTGCATTGCTCGTTGTAGTTTGATGGTGTGAGTGTTGGTGACGTAGTTGTTCGCGTCGTCGTTGTCATCAAAGACCAGAGATGATGTGCTTTGCCTATCCATCACAAGACTCAAGAAAATGTGAGTGGAAGAAAGTAAAGAGCTAGACCAAATGTACCTTTTCCAATGTTAAAGATGGATCAATGATCACCCAATATGATATTATGGAAGTAACACAATTGGTACCGGATCTTGTCAATTCTGACACCTACACGAGTAAGGCTTATGAAGTAGCTTGGCGAGGATAGTGGCACAAAAAATTGATGCAATTGTTAGCAAGAGTCAATAATGTTGAAAGAGATTCACAAATTCGCAAGTGAAACAAGTAGACCAATAGGGATGAATGGCACACGAAAACACACGCATGGATAGATAAATGGGGTTGTGCAACCAGGGAACGAGCTCAAAATTTGGAATCCACGGAAAATTCTTTTGTTGCGCAACTCTAGAGGGACGCTAGCACGATCTCAATAGGCAAGGTACAACACTTGTGTAGAAAACCTATGAGAAACGAAACGTAATGACTTCTATCCCAAGTATGCTTTGTATGTATGGTTCCCGGTGTTTCGCACACGATGATCAAGGATGATCAATGATGTTATGTGATATGCAATGTGGCGTGATGCTATGGCTATTTCTTACAAGCTCTTTGTTTTTCTCTTTGCTTAAAAGCTTTTTCCCTTTTTTATATGTACACTATGTGCAATGCTCAAACCGAGATAACAATCATGTATATGCGGGAACAATCTTATGACACAAGATATGATACAGTGATATATGCATGCAATGGAAGGTGCAGATCGATTATCACTGAAGTGCACAAGTACCATTGCCCAGCAATACTCGACGGCTAGTCTCGATAGGCAAGTGACGCAAAATGGGCTCGGGGTTAACAATGCAATGGCAAGGAGAATGTACAATGATGTCTGATGGCTCGTGTCCATGTCAGTATTTTCCTCGAAGAGGAAGGGATGATGCAGCACAACTACGATTATCGAACCAGTAGGAGAACCACGCAACACTATGTAAATGGTACTTGCACACAAAGAACAAATAATTGCAACCCGACGCGTAAGAGGGGTTGTCAATCCCTCCCGGGTAAAAGATAGATTGGTTTGTAGTAGATTGAATAAATAGATCTCGCGGGAACGCGAAATAAAATAAATAACAAAAAAATGCAACATGGTATTTTTGGGTTTTTGGAATAATAGATCTGAAAATAAAAGAGGCAAATAATAGATCGGAAAGCAAATATGATAAAGAATAGACCAGGTGGCCGTAGATTTCACTAGTGGTTTCTCTCGATAAAAATAGCATACGGCGGGTAAACAAATTACTATTGGGAAATTAATAGAACTTCAAATAATTATGACGATATCTAGGCAATGATCATTATATAGGCATCACGTCCAAGATTAGTAGATCGACTCCTGTCTGCATCTACTACTATTACTCCACACATTGACCGCTATCCAGCATGCATCTAGTGTATTAAGTCCATGGAAAAACGTAGTAATGCAATAAGAACGATGATATAATGTAGACAAGATCTATTCATGTAGGGATAGAACCCATCTTGTTATCCTTAATAGCAACGATACATACGTGTCATGTCCCCTTCTGTCACTGGGATTAAGCACCGTAAGATCGAACCCACCACAAAGCACCTCTTCCCATGGCAAGAAAAATCGATCTAGTTGGCCTAACTAAATCAAAGATTCGAAGAAGAAATACGAGGCTATAAGCAATCATGCATATAAGAGATCAAAACTCAAATAACTTCCATGGATTCTGATCATAAACTCAAAGTTCATCGGATCCCAACAAACACACCACAAAATGAGTTACATCAAATAGATCTCCAAGAGACCATTGTATTGAGAATCAAAAGAGAGAGAGAGAGAGAGAGAGAGAGAGAGGAAGCCATCTAGCTACTATCTACGGACCCGTAGGTCTACAATGAACTACTCACGCATCATTGGAGAGGCACCAATGAGGATGATGAACCCCTCCGTGATGGTGTCTAGATTGGATCTCGTGGTTCTAGAACTTGCGGCGGGTGGAATTGTGTTTCTTCGACTCCCCAAGGGTTTTTGGATTTTTGGGGTATTTATAAAGCAAAGAGGCGGTGCGGGATGCGGCCGAAGTGGGCACAACCCATCAGGGCACGCCTGGGCCCCCAGGCGCACCTAGGTGGGTTGTACTCCCCTCGGAACCGCACCTCTGGTACTTCTTTGGCCCAACAGGTGTCTTCTGGTCCAGAAAAATTCTCCAAAAAGTTTCACTGTGTTTGGACTCCTTTTGGTATTGATTTTCTGCGAAGTAAAAAAACAAGCAAAAAACAGCAACTGGTGCTAGGCACTATGCCAATAGGTTAGTCCCAAAAAATGATATAAAGTTGCTATAAAATGATTGTAAAACATCCAAGAATGATAACATAACAGCATGTAACAAACAAAAATTATAGATACGTTGGAGACGTATCAATGTCGTCAAGGTTATTGTTCTTGCTTATGGTTGGGGTGTCAAAATGATGAAGTGGTCGTTGTCGATGTCGAGTCCGTGGTGATGATGAGTCGTGGTGTCCTTGATGTCAAACCGTCCCTAATTAGCCGAAACACCTTAGAAATGGAAAAATCGCGAACTCAAAATCTCAAACATTAAACATCAAATGGAGGTAGCGGAATGCGGTGATGGTAACGAAGTTGGCAATGCAGAGTTCAAGTTGAAGTCCCCATCCCTAAGTAGCCGAAACACCTTAGGAGACACAAACGACAATTCAAACAACCTCAAATGCAATGGGGAACAAAATGGGTTAGGTTGCGGAAGGCTATGGTGGTATTGTGGAAGATGTGGTGGAAGCCTAGGCAAAGATGCCAAATTTCGAAAAATTTGATGGAGGCAAATGATGATGGTAGTATTTTTTGTGACGGGGGATGTCAATAGCTACAAAACAAGCTAAAGAACGTTAAAATCGGACTCTGAATGAATTAGTTATGGTCAAAATGGTGAAACACGGAAGGCTGAAACTGCAGGGGCCGGATGTCCGGGGGTAGGCCGGATTTCTGGGGCCCTCTATCCATAAACCTACGCGTTTTGCGCTCCAGGAGCCGGATGTCTGGCCGGGACCCGGATGTCTTGCCCGACAAATTTCAGATCTCGATTTGGGGCTAGAAAATTTGATTTCGGGAAGAATTTCGTGATTCCAAGGTCAAAATTGAAAAGATTTCATGGATGAAATTGGGAAAAGTTGAGGGAAGCTAGATCCACTAGTAACACAACAAATCCATGGATCAAATCCAATAAAACATCATCAAACCAACAAATCACAAGAAAAATTGTATGGCTATTTTTGGGGAATTTTCGAAATTGGGCAAAAACACACAAAATTGGGGCTAGAAAATGGAGGCGAAGAACTCCAAGTTGTGAATCAACGTGGCTCTGATCCAAGATGATGTAGGGTGGAACCCTAAGTTCATGAGCTTTTCACACTTGGAGGGGGAAAGGAGCAATTCAAGAGAAGAACACAAGAAGAACTCTCAAATAGACAAGATCGAATCACAGATATGCTAAATTCACATACACATAGAGGGATGCAAAGGTCCAAATCCAACACAAGATGGTAAAAAAGACACTAGTCCATCCCAATCCTTGAAGGAGTTGAGGTCTTAAATCCTAGAAGGATCTTCCCTAAGAAGGGGTCTTGAATCCACTTGGGGGATCTTCTCCTAGGAGGTCTAGGTCTCCATAGGAGTAGGGTTGCGTGGATGAGCAAAGCTCTATCTCTAATGAGCTCTAACCTTTCCTAACCCTGGCTAGGAGGGGGTGACAGTCTATATATAGTTCTAGTACAAGTTGGGCGAAGGAAAGGGGGTACATGGGCCTCTAGCCCGGTTAGGCACGCGCGGGTGCTGGACGTCCGGGCTAGGGGCTGGATGTCCTGGGCTTCGGGACAAGCCGGATGTCCGGGCTAGCTTGGGTCCAGCTTCTGTAGGTATCAGGTCAGATTCCCGAGAGAGGGTCGGATGTCCGGCGGCTCGCGCCAGGCCAGATGTCCAGGCCAAGGCCGGATGTCCGGGCCCTGTATCTTATAGGCGGCTGGACTGTTGCCGTTGCAACTGTCTTCGGGCGCCGGATGTCCAGGCCATGGGCCGAATGTCCGGCCGCTGTAGTCGTTCAGCAGTTTCTCTTGTCGTGCTCCTTCATCCATGTACTTGGGGACTTATCCATCGTTCCAAGCATCATCGAGAGGGTCTTCTTGGTACCTAAGAACATGTAGTGTCTTTGCATTAGGTAGCCACCATGTCTCGCATGAATGGGAAGGGGAAGTATTTAGGAGCTGGTTCAGCTAGTGTCCAATGGCGTATGCTTGAGGTCTCATCATATGTTCACTTGGGGCTTGGGGAGTAGTCGTAGTGTACATGGGGATGATCGTAGGATGCTCTGCATCAAATGGTACTATTATTCATAATATAGTATCATTTGCTTTCATGTGCACTTAGAATCACACCAGTTATATCAAGACACTTCTTGATTAACTATATTCATAATACAATGTTATTGGTTTCATCACACTTGGTATCAAGATACTTCTTGATAAAATATATCAAGACACTTCTTGATTCTGACTATTCTTTAAACATCTAATGTTATCAACATATTCTTCTACCGTTATAGAATCCACAATGTCGTTCATGCTTACTTATTCCAAACAATTATATCCCAACAATAATTTATATAAGTTATGAAGCTAGTGTTTCTTGTAACCATTTACAATGTACTTTCTTCATCTCCTCTATAGACAATATGTTTGTCCTTCTGAGGTACTTATATTACCAATTACTTAGTGAGTCATTCAATATCACTTGCTACTAACATTTATTACGTAGATACCCCTAGCCTTTTACATATCATGACATTCATGATAGATTCAATAATCCTCTCATTTGTTCATGCTTCTCAACTGTCCTAGGACATTGATTTCTTCTAAGCATCATGTTATGTGACTTTGGGAGAAAACACATTCTCCATTTTAAACCTTGTTAATGTATTCATTCAGGTTAGCACAATTAGATGTCTTGATCTATCTTTATAGATCTTTATATCCAATAGTTTGCTTTGCTTTAGACTTTCATTGGAAACATATTCTTTAAAAAATTGTTGTGCTTACAAAATTTATTTTATTTCCAATCTTCAATATGTCATTTACATACAAGATTCAAAATGTTATAGAGCTCCCACTAAACTTCACAAGTTTTGTCATCATTTCATCAACATCAAACTCTTTTACTATTTCATTGAAATTTTTGTCTCCTTGATACTTAGCTTCAAAACATAAAAACTTTTGAAGCTTGCACACTCATTCGGTATTCTGAGGATCTAGAAACCTTCCAGTTGTATCATTCATACATCCCTTTCCATTCAGGCAACTAGATTTCACATCCATTCCATTTACTTTATCTAAGTTCCAAACTTAATTGCCGTGTATGATATTTATACCTTCTAGAGAACCAACTAAGTTCCACACTTAATTGTACATGAACTCCTTTTTGTTGTGCATGTCTATAAGCCAATCCTTCGAGCTGGGATGTGCCATCGCTTACTTGTAGCACATAGGTTCATCTTCTTCTAAGATGAATATCTCACTTTGAGATTGTCAAGAGGTTCATTAACTTTTCTTGGTTTACGCTTGTTTAGTTGCAATCTTTAATTAGAGTTTCCACATCTAGTGTAGTAAATTATGGCTCAGCTGTGAGGACAATTTTTCGAAATAATTTCCGGTTGCTAATCCTTCTACTTCCCCAGAGATTTGATAATCATATCAAGTTGCATTGTCCTCCCACTTACTTCTTTAGCAAGAAAACTCCTTCTCGAGAAAGTGTTCTTTTTTATGACAAACACTTTGTCTTTGAAATTTTGGTCGAAGGAATACCCAATTATGTTTTGGGATCATCTAAAAATTAGCATTTTGTCTGGACTATGTACTCCATAACTCATATGGTGTTGTTGTTGGAAATATGCCCTAGAGGCAATAATAAATTGATTATTATTATATTTCCTTGTTCATGATAATCGTTTATTATCCATGCTAGAATTGTATTGATAGGAAACTCAGATACATGTGTGGATACATAGACAACACCATGTCCCTAGTAAGCCTCTAGTTGACTGGCTCGTTGATCAATAGATGGTTACGGTTTCCTGACCATGGACATTGGATGTCATTGATAACGGGATCACATCATTAGGAGAATGATGTGATGGACAAGACCCAATCCTAAGCATAGCACTAGATTGTGTAGTTCGTATGCTAAAGCTTTTCTAATGTCAAGTATCATTTCCTTAGACCATGAGATTGTGCAACTCCCGGATACCGTAGGAGTGCTTTGGGTGTGCCAAACGTCACAACGTAACTAGGTGGCTATAAAGGTACACTACGGGTATCTCCGAAAGTGTCTGTTGGGTTGGCACGAATCGAGACTGGGATTTGTCACTCCGTGTGACGGAGAGGTGTCTCTGGGCCCACTCGGTAGGACATCATCATAATGTGCACAATGTGATCAAGGAGTTGATCACGGGATGATGTGTTACGAAACGAGTAAAGAGACTTGCCGGTAACGAGATTGAACAAGGTATCGGGATACCGACGATCGAATCTCGGGCAAGTATCGTACCGCTAGACAAAGGGAATTGTATACGGGATTGATTAAGTCCTTGACATCGTGGTTCATCCGATGAGATCATCGTGGAACATGTGGGAGCCAACATGGGTATCCAGATCCCGCTGTTGGTTATTGGCCGGAGAGTCATCTCGGTCATGTCTGCATGTCTCCCGAACCCCTAGGGTCTACACACTTAAGGTTCGGTGATGCTAGGGTTATAGAGATATTAGTATGCGGTAACCCGAAAGTTGTTCGGAGTCCCGGATGAGATCCCGGACGTCACGAGGAGTTCCGGAATGGTCCGGAGGTAAAGAATTATATATAGGAAGTGCTATTTCGGCCATCGGGACAAGTTTCGGGGTCACCGGTATTGTACCGGGACCACCGGAAGGGTCCCGGGGGTCCACCGGGTGGGGCCACCTGCCCCGGGGGCCACATGGGCTGTAGGGGGTTCGCCTTGGCCTACATGGACCAAGGGCACCAGCCCCTAGAGGCCCATGCGCCAAAGGGACAAGAGGAGGGGAGAGTCCTAAAGGGGGAAGGCACCTCTGAGGTGCCTTGGGGAGGATGGACTCCTCCCCCCCTTGGCCGCACCCTTCCTTGGAGGAAGGGGCAAGGCTGCACCCTCCCCCTCTCCCTTGGCCCTATATATAGTGGGGGGAAGGGAGGGCAACCATACCCAAGCCCTGGCGCCTCCCTCTCCCTCCCATGACACACCTCCCTCCTCCCGCAGTGCTTGGCGAAGCCCTGTTGGAATCCCGCTACTTCCACCACCACGCCGTCGTGTTGCTGGATCTCCATCAACCTCTCCTTCCCCCTTGCTGGATCAAGAAGGAGGAGACATCGCTGCTCCGTACGTGTGTTGAACGCGGAGGTGCCGTCCGTTCGGCGCTAGGATCATCGGTGATTTGGATCACGACGAGTACGACTCCATCAACCCCGTTCTCTTGAACGCTTCCGCGCGCGATCTACAAGGGTATGTAGATCCACTCCTCCCTCGTTGCTAGATGACTCCATAGATAGATCTTGGTGACACGTAGGAAAATTTTGAATTTATGCTACGTTCCCCAACAGTGGCATCATGAGCTAGGTCTATGCGTAGTTTCTATGCACGAGTAGAACACAAAGTAGTTGTGAGTGTTGATTTTGTTCAATATGCTTGTCATTACTAGTCTTATCTTGATTCGGCGGCATCGTGGGATGAAGCGGCCCGGACCGACCTTACACGTACTCTTACGTGAGACTGGTTCCACCGACAAACATGCACTAGTTGCATAAGGTGGCTGGCGGGTGTCTGTCTCTCCCACTTTAGTCGGATCGGATTCGATGAAAAGGGTCCTTATGAAGGGTAAATAGCAATTGGCATATCACGTTGTGGTTTTTGCGTAGGTAAGAAACGTTCTTGCTAGAAACCCATAGCAGCCACGTAAAACATGCAACAACAATTAGAGGACGTCTAACTTGTTTTTGCAGGGTATGCTATGTGATGTGATATGGCCAAAGGATGTGATGAATGATATATGTGATGTATGAGATTGATCATGTTCTTGTAATAGGAATCACGACTTGCATGTCGATGAGTATGACAACCGGCAGGAGCCATAGGAGTTGTCTTAATTTATTTATGACCTGCGTGTCAACATAAACGTCATGTAATTACTTTACTTTATTGCTAACCGTTAGCTGTAGTAGTAGAAGTAATAGTTGGCGAGACAACTTCATGGAGACACAATGATGGAGATCATGATGATGGAGATCATGGTGTCATGCCGGTGACGATGATGATCATGGAGCCCCGAAGATGGAGATCAAAAGGAGCAATATGATATTGGCCATATCATGTCACTATTTGATTGCATGTGATGTTTATCATGTTTATACATCTTATTTGCTTAGAACGACGGTAGTAAATAAGATGATCCCTCGTTAAAATTTCAAGAAAGTGTTCCCCCTAACTGTGCACCATTGTGACAGTTCGTGTTTCGAAGCACCACGTGATGATCGGGTGTTAGATTCTTACGTTCACATATAACGGGTGTAAGCCAGATTTACACACTCGAAACACTTAGGTTGACTTGACGAGCCTAGCATGTACAGACATGGCCTCGGAACTCAGAAGACCGAAAGGTCGAACATGAGTCATATAGAAGATACGATCAACATGAAGATGTTCACCGATGTTGACTAGTCTGTCTCACGTGATGATCGGACACGGCCTAGTTGACTTGGATCATGTAATCACTTAGATGACTAGAGGGATGTCTATCTGAGTGGGAGTTCATAAGATGAACTTGTTTATCCTGAACATAGTCAAAAGGATTTTGCAAATTATGTCGTAGCTCGCGCTTTAGTTCTACTGTTTAGATATGTTCCTAGAGAAAATTTAGTTGAAAGTTGATAGTAGAATTATGCGGACTAGGTCCGTAAACTGAGGATTGTCCTCATTGCTTCATAGAAGGCTTATGTCCTTAATGCACCGCTCAGTGTGCTGAACCTCGAACGTCGTCTGTGGATGTTGCGAACATCTGACATACACATTTTGATAACTACGTGATAGTTCAGTTAAATGGTTTAGAGTTGAGGTACCAAAGACGGTTTTGAAACGTCGCAAAACATATGAGATGTTTTGAGGGCTGAAATTGGGATTTCAGGCTCGTGCCCACGTCAAGAGGTATAAGACCTTCGACGATTTTCTTAGCCTGCAAACTAAGGGAGGAAAGCTCAATTGTTGAGCTTGTGCTCAGACTGTCTGAATACAACAATCATTTGAATCAAGTGGGAGTTGATCTTCCAGATGAGATAGTGATGTTTCTCCGAAGTCATTACCACCAAGCTGCTAGAGCTTCATGATGAACTATAACATATCAGGGATAGATATGATGATCCTTGAAATACTCGCGATGTTTGACACCGCAAAAGTAGAAATCAAGAAGGAGCATCAATTGTTGATGGTTAGTGAAACCACTAGTTTTAAGAAGGGCAAGGGCAAGAAGGGATACTTCATGAAACGGCAAATCAGCTGCTGCTCTAGTAAAGAAACCCAAGGTTCAACCCAAACCCGAGACTAAGTGCTTCTATAATAAAGGGAACAACCACTGGAGCAGAATTACCCTAGATACTTGGTGGATAAGAAGGCTGGCAAGGTCGATAGAAGTATATTGGATATACATTATGTTAATGTGTACTTTACTAGTACTCCTAGTAGCACCAGGGTATTAGATACCGGTTCGGTTGCTAAGTGTTAGTAACTCGAAATAAAAGCTACGGAATAAATGGAGACTAGCTAAAGGTGAGCTGACGATATGTGTTGGAAGTGTTTCCAATGTTGATATGATCAAGCATCGCACGCTCCCTCTACCATCGAGATTGGGGTTAAACCTAAATAATTGTTATTTGGTGTTTGCGTTGAGCATAGACATGATTGGATTACGTCTATCACAATACGATTATTCATTTAAGGAGAATAATGGTTACTCTGTTTATTTGAATAATACCTTCGATGGTCTTACACCTAAAATGAATGGTTTATTGAATCTCGATCGTAGTGATACACATGTTCATGCCAAAAGATATAAGATAGTAATGATAATACCACCTACTTGTGGCACTGCCACGTAAGTCATATCGGTATAAACGCATGAAGAAGCTCCATGTTGATGGATCTTTGGGCTCACTCTTTTTTTTAAAAGGTTTGAGACATGCGAACCATGTCTATTGGTGTATATGCATGAAGAAACTCCATGCAAATGGACCGTTTGAACTCACTTGATTTTGAATCACTTGAGACATGCAAATCATACCACATGGGCAAGATGACTGAAAGCCTCGTTTTCAGTAAAATGGAACTAGAAAGCAACTTGTTGGAAGTAATACATTTTGATGTGTGCAGTCCAATGAGTGCTGAGGCGTGTAGTGGATATCGTTATGCTCTTACTTCACAGATAATTTGAGTAGATGTTGAGTATATTTACTTGATGAATCACGAGTCTGAATTATTGAAAGGTTCAAGTAATTTCAGGGTGAAGTTGAAAGATCGTCGTGACAAGAGGATAAAATATCTATGATATGATCATAGAGATGAATATCTGAATTACGAGTTTGGCACAGAATTAAGACATTGTGGAAATTGTTTCACAACTAATACAGCCTGGAACACCATAGTGTGATGGTGTGTCCGAACATCATAACTGCACCCTATTGGATATGATGCATACCATGATGTCTCTTATCGAATTACCATGATAGTTTATGGGTTAGGCATTAGAGACAACCACATTCACTTTAAAAAGGGGCACCACATAATTCCGATGAGATGACACCGTATGAACTATGGTTTAGAGAAAACCTAAGCTGTCATTTCTTAAAAGTTTGGGGCTGTGACGCTTATGTGGAAAAGTTTCAGGCTGATAAGCTCAAACCCAAAGCGGATAAATGCATCTTCATAGGACACCCAAAACAGTTGGGTATACCTCCTGTCTCAGATTCAAAAGCAATAAGGGATTGTTTCTAGAATCAGGTCCTTTCTCGAGGAAAAGTTTCTCTCGAAAGAATTGAGTGGGAGGATGGTGGAGACTTGATGAGGTTATTGAACCGTCTCTTCAACTAGTGTGTGGCAGGGCACAGGAAGTTGTTCCTATGGCACCTACACCAATTGAAGTGGAAGCTTATGATAGTGATCATGAAACTTCAGATCAAGTCACTACCAAACCTCGTAGGTCGACAAGGATGCGTACTACTTCAAAGTGGTACGTAACCCTGTCTTGGAAGTCATGTTGCTAGACAAAAATGAACCTACGAGCTATGGAGAAGCGGTGGTGGGCCTGGATTCCGATAAATGGCTCAAGACCATAAAATCCGAGAGAGGATCCATGTATGAAAACAAAGTGTAGACTTTGGAAGAACTACTTGATGGTCGTAAGGCTGTTGAGTACAGATGGATTTTAAAAGGAAGACGGACAATGATGGTAAATGTCACCATTAAGAAAGCTCGACTTGTCGTTAAGATGTTTCCCGACAAGTTCAAGGAGTTGACTACGATGAGACTTTCTCACTCGTAGCGAGCTAAGAGTCTGTTGGAATTATATTAGCGATTACTGCATTATTTATGAAATCTTGCAGATAGGATGTCAAAACATTGTTTCCTCGACGATTTTCTTGAGGAAAGGTTGTATGTGATACAACCGAAAGGTTTTGTCAATCCTGAAAGATGCTAATAAGTATGCAAAGCTCCAGTAATCCTTCTAAGGACTGGAGTAAGCATCTCGGAGTTGGAATGTACGCTTTGATGAGATGATCAAAGATTTTGGGTTTATACAAAGTTTATGAGAAACTTGTATTTCCAAAGAAGTGAGTGGGAGCACTATAGAATTTCTGATGAGTATATGTTGTTGACATATTATGGATCAGAAATGACGTAGGATTTCTGGAAAGCATATAGGGTTATTTGAAAGTGTTTTTCAATGGAAGGCCTGAATTAAGCTACTTGAACATTGAGCATCAAGATCTATGAGGATAGATCAAAACGCTTAATGGTACTTTCAAATGAGCAAATACCTTGACATGATCTTGAAGGTGTTCAAGATGGATCAGTCAAAGAAGGAGTTCTTGCCTGAGTGGTAAGGTATGAAGTTAAGACTTAAAGCTCGACCACGGCAGAATAGAAAGAAAGGACGAAGGTCGTCCCCTATGCTTAAGACATAGGCCCTACAGTATGCTATGCTGTGTACCGCACCTGAAATGTGCCTTGCCATGAGTCAGTCAAGGGGTACAAGAGTGATCCAAGAATGGATCACAAGACAGCAGTCAAAGTTATCCTTAGTAACTAGTGGACTAAGGAATTTTCTCGATTATGGAGGTGGTAAAAGAGTTCGTCGTAAAGGGTTACGTCGATGCAAGCTTAACACCTATCCGGATAGCTCTAAGTAGAGATACCGGATACGTATAATGGAGCAACAATTTAGAATAGCTCCAAGTAGAACAGTTATTTGGAATGGCTCCAAATGTAGCGTAGTAGTTGCATCTAGGAGATGACATAGAGATTTGTAAAGCGCACACGGATCTGAAAGGTTCAGACCCGTTGACTATAACCTCTCTCACAAGCATAACATGATCAAACCCAGAACTCGTCGAGTGTTAATCACATGGTAAATGTGAACTAGATTATTGACTCTAGTAAACTCTTTGGGTGTTAGTCACATGGGGATGTGACCTTGAGTGTTAATCACATATCGATGTGAACTAGATTATTGACTCTAGTGCAAGTGGGAGACTGTTGGAAATATGCCCTAGAGGCAATAATAAATTGATTATTATTATATTTCCTTGTTCATGATAATTGTTTATTATCCATGCTAGAATTGTATTGATAGGAAACTCAGATACATGTGTGGATACATAGACAACACCATGTCCCTAGTAAGCCTCTAGTTGACTGGCTCGTTGATCAATAGATGGTTACGGTTTCCTGACCATGGACATTGGATGTCATTGATAACGGATCACATCATTAGGAGAATGATGTGATGGACAAGACCCAATCCTAAGCATAGCACTAGATCGTGTAGTTCGTATGCTAAAGCTTTTCTAATGTCAAGTATCATTTCCTTAGACCATGAGATTGTGCAACTCCCGGATACCGTAGGAGTGCTTTGGGTGTGCCAAACGTCACAACGTAACTGGGTGGCTATAAAGGTACACTACGAGTATCTCCGAAAGTGTTTGTTGGGTTGGCACGAATCGAGACTGGGATTTGTCACTCCGTGTGACGGAGAGGTGTCTCTGGGCCCACTCGATAGGACATCATCATAATGTGCACAATGTGATCAAGGAGTTGATCACGGGATGATGTGTTACGGAACGAGTAAAGAGACTTGCCGGTAACGAGATTGAACAAGGGATCGGGATACCGACGATCGAATCTCGGGCAAGTATCGTACCGCTAGACAAAGGGAATTGTATACGGGATTGATTAAGTCCTTGACATCGTGGTTCATCCGATGAGATCATCGTGGAACATGTGGGAACCAACATGGGTATCCAGATCCCGCTGTTGGTTATTGACCGGAGAACGTCTCGGTCATGTCTGCATGTCTCCCGAACCCGTAGGGTCTACACACTTAAGGTTCGGTGATGCTAGGATTATAGAGATATTAGTATGCGGTAACCCGAAAGTTGTTCGGAGTCCCGGATGAGATCCCGGATGTCACGAGGAGTTCCGGAATGGTCCGGAGGTAAAGAATTATATATAGGAAGTGCTATTTCGGCCATCGGGACAAGTTTCGGGGTCACCGGTATTGTACCGGGACCACCGGAAGGGTCCCGGGGGTCCACCGGGTGGGGCCACCTGCCCCGAGGGGCCACATGGGCTGTAGGGGGTGCGCCTTGACCTACATGGGCCAAGGGCACCAGCCCCTAGAGGCCCATGCGCCAAAGGGACAAGAGGAGAGGAGAGTCCTAAAAGGGGAAGGCACCTCCGAGGTGCCTTGGGGAGGATGGACTCCTCCCCCCCTTGGCCGCACCCTTCCTTGGAGGAAGGGGCAAGGCTGCGCCCTCCCCCTCTCCCTTGGCCCTATATATAGTGGGGGGGGGGGAAGGGAGGGCAACGATACCTAAGGCCTGGCGCCTCCCTCTCCCTCCCGTGACACATCTCCCTCCTCCCGCAGCGCTTAGCGAAGCCCTGTTGGAATCCCGCTACTTCCACCACCACGCCGTCGTGCTGCTGGATCTCCATTAACCTCTCCTCCCCCCTTGCTGGATCAAGAAGGAGGAGACGTCGCTGCTCCGTACGTGTGTTGAACGCGGAGGTGCCGTCCGTTCGGCGCTAGGATCATCGGTGATTTGAATCACGACGAGTACGACTCCATCAACCTCGTTCTCTTGAACGCTTCCGCTTAGCGATCTACAAGGGTATGTAGATGCACTCTCCTTCCCCTCGTTGCTAGTCTCTCCATAGATAGATCTTGGTGACACGTAGGAAAATTTTGAATTTCTGCTACGTTCCCCAACAATATCTTGATTTCTTCTCAACTTGCGAGCTTTTTGTAGTCCCTGCATCGGTTTGCAAATAGGAGCAACCGACTAATATCAAATACTCATGACCTACAGTAAATCAGCAACTAGAATAACATTAACTTTGTATTACTATTATGCCTTTATTGGAAGAACCGTTCCTCTTATCCGCCAAGTACTTCTTGCAGTTGTGTTTCCAGTGTCCGTTCTGTTTGTTGTAGAAACGTTCTGTCTCCTTATTGGCTTCACCCTTGTTCTTCTCTTAAGAGACGGTCTTACCGGCACCAGTAGATTTCTTCTTGGACTTGCCCTTCTTCTTGAAACTGGTGGTCTTGTTGACTATCAACACTTGTTTGTTCTTCTACATCTGAGCTTCTACTTTGAGCATAGCAAATAACTCGTTTGCACTTTTCTCTGCCCCGTTCATGTTGTTATTCATGATAAAAGCATCGTAAGATGGGGGGAGTGAAGCAAGCACAATATCTGTACCGAGTGTCCGAGGAATTCCAAATTCCAGAGAAGACAATCTATAAACATAGGAGCGAGATTCACTATATGCTCACTCATTGAGGAACCCTCTGTCGTCTTGCATTCAATCAAGGCCTTAGTTATTTCAAAACTTTCGGTCCTTGTCTGCTTCTTGTACAGAACTTCCAGAGACCCGATTATGAATTGAGTGGTAGAACGTTCAAAACGTTTTTACAGTTTAGGATCCACGCAAGTCAACATGAGGCACTGGACTGACTCCATGCAAGTCAACATGAGGCACTGGACTGACTCATAGTCATCACCACGAGCAGTGAAAGCATACAACTTCTTTTGGTGCATCCTTTGCAGGAGGGTCACCCAGGGGTTGATCCAGCACATACTCCTTCTTTGTACTTCTGAGAACAAATCTCAGGTTCCGGATCCAATCCGCAACGGGAGGAGGAAGGGGCCGGCGATCGGCGTGGAGATGCAGGAGGAGCGATTGCGGGAGGATAAAGGACAGTGTACTCACCTTCTCCATCACGGTCTCTTTGCTTCCCCATGGTCGATGAGGGAGATATCTCCAAAGGCGACACCGCGACGTGGCTGCGGGAGCGAGGCCAGGGCGAGTTGTTGAGCAGAGCGGGGAAGGATAACGAGGCGAGTCCCTTCTTTTCGGCTGCTTTCTTTAAAAAAAGAGAGGTTTGAGGTTCTTTTTTTTATGCTGAGAAAAAACTACAGTTTGGTAAATATTATAGCATTAAAACCACAGTTGTTAGGGGCAATCAAACAACCCATTGTAAATAAAACTATGGTAATCTAAAAAATGATAGTATTCTTGAAATGGTTAGAAAACACTTTGCTACCAAACGGGGTCTTAATGTTTTTATTCCCTAGCAACGCACATGCATTCAACTAATGGTCCTAGATGCTACCACTTCCTCGGCCAATTACACCCTCCGATGTATAGAGCTGCTCATGAAACTCCAACGTCATGTGCTCAAGCATGGACGAGTCCTCACAGATGGTTCCATCTTCACGTGTCAAGGGTGTGGTGTGCGTCGACCAATAGCATCATTCTGGCGCTGACCCTGGTTTCATACTAGCCCATGGGCCCAAGAAAATTGACGGGCTGCACTCATCAGCAGTTTGGCTAAAAAGAACAACGAGTTTGTTGTATTCATCTTCTTTTGCTAGCACTCTGTGCCACATTATTGACTTTGGATGAAATCAATTCCTTGCAGCAATGCACTACTCGCACTCCCTCCGTTTTTATTTATTCCACATATTAGTTTTAATTGGAGTCAAACTTTATAAAATTTGACCAAATTTTAGAAAACAATTGAACATTTACATCAACAAATTTATATGATGTGAAATACATGCAATGATATATATTTGATGGTGTATTATGTTAATATATTTTTTACAAACTTGTTGAAAAAATATGAAGTTTAAGCTTAGACAAACCTAATATGCAAAGTAAATAAAAACAAAAGGAGTAGTGAAAAATGAGACCTTTTGCAACGTCTACTTGCGATGGGCGGCTCCCCCACCCCTGCCACCGTCACGTGTGTGCCACAGTAGGCACCAACGTTTCCCATGCTTGGACGGCCCCAGAAATACAGCCGTTGCGGCGGCACCGGCACGGTCCACGGCCTACGGGCACAGTCTCGCGTGCCGCCCATCGGATCCCATTCCACGGACTACTCCAGTAAACAACCCCCGTTGTCTCGCTGTCTCCGGGTCCCACGTGCAGAACTCCCAACGCTTCGTGTCGGTAAAAAAAAGATACTGTGCTACTATCGCCGTTTCAGTTCTGTCGGTAACTTCACCCGATCGCCTTCTACTCCCCAAATCTCACTCTTCCTTCCCACATACCCACCTCCAACCTCCAATCACTCTCCCCCCGCCCCAAAACCTTCGTCCGCGCAAATCTCACCTCGCTCTCCCCTATCCCGCTCCACTCCTCCAATAATGCCGCTCCGCGACGGCTGCCGGCGGCGGCTCCAGCGCGCCCGCGGCCTCTGTCTCGCCGCGGCGCTGTGCGTGCTCGCGCTCGCGCTCGCGTCGGACGCCTCGCCGGCGCCGGTGTCGCTGCTGGGCATCAACTACGGCCGCGTGGGAAACAACCTGCCGCCGCCGCAGGCCGCGCTGCCCCTGCTCCAGGGCCTCGGCATTGCCCGCGTGCGGCTCTACGACCCCGAGCCCGGCGTGCTGCGCGCCTTCGCCAAGACCGGGATCGAGCTCTACGTCGGCGTCCCCGACCAGTGCCTCGCCGCGGTCGCCGAGCCGGCCGGCGCCACGTCCTGGCTCAAGGACAGCATCCTGCCCTACCTGCCGGACACCAAGATCGTCGCGCTCACCGTGGGCAACGAGGTGCTCACGGGCAACGACACCGCGCTCACCCGCAACCTGCTCCCGGCCATGGAGTCCCTCCACGGCGCGCTCGCCGCGGCAAACCTCGACAAGCAGATCGCCGTCACGACCGCGCACAACCTCGGCGTCCTCGGGACGTCCTACCCGCCCTCGGCGGGGGCCTTCCGGAAGGACCTGCTCCAGTACCTCTGCCCCATCCTCGACTTCCACGCCAAGACCGGCTCGCCGTTCCTGGTGAACGCCTACCCCTACTTCGCCTACTCCGACGACCCCAAGGGCATCCATCTGGACTACGCTCTCCTCGAGCCGAGCAACCCCGGCGTCCCGGACGCCAACACCGGGCTGCACTATCCCAACCTCCTCGTGGCGCAGGTCGACGCGGCGTACCACGCCATCTCGGCGGCGAACAGCGCGGCGGCGCGGACGGTGGAGATACGGATCTCCGAGACGGGGTGGCCCTCCGCGGGGGACGCCAACGAGAAGGCCGCGACGCCGGAGAGCGCGGCCCGGTACAACAGCAACGTGATGCGGCTGGTGGCGGAGTGGAAGGGCACGCCGCTCAAGCCCAACGTGCCGCTGCGCGTCTACGTGTTCGCGCTATTCAACGAGAACATGAAGCCCGGGCCGGCGTCCGAGCGCAACTACGGCCTGTTCAAGCCCGACAGCACGCCGGTGTACCCGCTCACGTACAAGCCCGCGCGCGGCGACTTCACCCCCGGCGGCAACAGCACCGGCGGAGACAACGGCTACTACGACATCTCGGCCGCGTCGCGGGAGCCCACGGTGAGCTCTAGTCTATTTCTCTCAGTTGTTCATGCTTACATTGACCTTTAGGGGTTTGTCTGCGGAAGGGGGATGACACTTTAGGTGATGGCATCATTTCTCGCTGCTTTTGCGCACTCGAGAGTGCACATGCCGTAGGTTGACCACGGTCGACTCTCAACGCAGTTCAGATTGTGCAATTAGAAAAGTTTCCAGCGTAATCAACATCAACGTCAGTTGTTTATTCCACACAGATCCAGATTCTGGCAATCGTCATCTCGAAAATTAGGTGTGACCCCTCCGTCACCATCGACCAGATTCTTGTTTCCCCCCTGAGTAGGAACTCGACATCATTCTCAGGTTTCAAAAAAACTGCTCACTTTCCTTGTGGAAATAAAAAAGGCTTCCAAAATAAACAAGTAGATCTGGTGACTCCAGCAAGAGATAGTAGATCTGGAGTTCTCACTTCCTGCTACTTGATAGTCAAAATGCCAAATGCGCGTCTAGAATCGAATGAAGTCTCCGGCAGGTGTTCTTTCCGGGACCGATCTGATTGTCCTTTTTCTCAGTAAAATCAATGTTCCTCATTTTACTGCTTTCCTCATGTGGCGTTTCTCGTTTGTTTTTGGCTTGTGATTCAAAAGGGTTGCCGGTGGACATGGGTGCAAGCTGCTGTGGCAGGAGGTGCGGCTGCTGCCCTCATGGTCGCAGCCTGAGGTACTGAGATCATCATGGAGTGTGCCACTCGTCTTGATGGCTGAGATTCAGGGGTCGGTGGATAGGACGGAATAGAATTGCCTGCTCTGGAGCAATGGTGTTGATGATGATGATGATCCTGATCCTCTGCACGGCGTTCTTTTGCCGTTGTGGTTGCTGAAGACGAAGACTGAGACCGAGATGTGGATCTGGGTAAGCTGATGAAACGATTAATTTTATGGCATCGAAGCTATGTATTTCATCTTGGTGCCTTAAAAACCGCTGATCGTTGGGACTAAAATAGACCCAAATCAGTCGGTTTTAATTGCCTTTTAATAGAAATGTTCTCTTGAGTGGTACCCCAGTACTGCTATCTATAAATATGCATGAAGTACAAAAGCTGAAGCCCAGTATCCCTTTCCAAATAATGAAAAATAAATTAAGTTCATCTGAATTCGTCAACTTCGAGCGGTTAAAATAGTGTGATAATGTTGCGATTGCTCAAGTCCAGAAGGTTAGGCCAACTCCACCGCGTTGACCCTATCCTGTCTGGCCCCGTCCGTTTGGAGTAAAACGGACAAAGGAGGCGGCTCAGCGCGCGACGGCCCGGACTCATCTTGTCCGTTTTGTGTCCGGGCCGACCCATTTCGAGCGCAAACTTGCGCCGGGTTTGGGTCGCGGCGGACACCAAACGGACGCGCGCTCGTCCGCGTCGGGGCCGCGTGGCAGGCGGCCACCTACCTCCCACCCGCCCACATCAATGCGCACAAGTGGGCGGCCCCACCTGTCATCCGCACGTCGAGCGGTCGCCGTCCTTCTTTAAGTGGGAAGCATGGACGGGTCGTCGTCCACACTGCCCCACGCCACCTCGCGGCCTCCTCAAACCCGACAGCGGCGACCACGTCCCAAACCCTAGCCTAGACCTCGTCGGCCGGCCGCCCCGCAGCCATGGGCCTCTGAAACTACGGCCGCAAAGGCAGGCATGACCGCGAGGCCGGCTCCTCGTCGGGACGCCGCCGCGGCTCGGTGAAGAAGGAGCCCGCCTCGCCATCGCCACCACGCCGGGCCCCCGCGCCGCCCGCCTTCTCCATCGCGCCCACGTCCGCCGGCGAGAGCGACCGGCATTACGTCTGAGCGTCGGTGTGCCGCCGTTATTGGGAGACGAGGATGCCGCTCCCCTGGAGCGACGCCCATCTCCCCAATAACTGGCACCTCTCCGCCGACCAGGTCCCCATCCCGCCGGTCCCGACGAGCGGCCGTGCGCGCGAAGAGGAGATCGAGCGCCGCCGCCGTCTCCTCTCCGACAACCTCTTCTACGACCCCAGGTACGCCGCCGACTCCGCGCTGTGGGACACCTGGTTTCGTGACGAGCACGACACCAGGCGCGCGTCCTTCTTCGTCGGCACCTTGACGGGGCCGCGGCGGCCATGACAGGGGCGCGCCCAGGAGCGCGGGCGTAGGCGGGTGCGAGGCGTCACGCCCACGCCGTCGCCATCGCCGTCTCCGTCGCCCCCTCCACCTCCTCGCATGTCAGCGGAGGAGGAGGCCCGTCTCCTCAAGCGTGTCATGGACGACTCCATGTACACGCACGACGAGCGGCAGTGGGACGGCCTGGAGGAGGCCATGGCCCTCTCTGCCGCCGGGGACGTTGCCTTCCCGGAGCTCCAGATGGTGGCCGTGGAGGACGAGAGGAGGGAGGACCCGTCGGCCGCGTTCCAGCAGCTGCTGGGCCAGGGGTGGCGCTGGTCCTGCACTGCTCCGGAGATGTCCGCCGGCGTGGGCGTGAACTGGTGCCCCACTCCGCCGCGGTCACCGGAGCGGGAGGCCTCGCCACGGGAGGAGGTGGTGCAGGCAGCTCCGGCCGTCCAGCCCGCCCCCGTCCACCACGCACCTCTGGCCCACCTGTCGACGTCGTCGGACTATGTCGACCTCGTCAGCGACGACGACGACACCGGCGGCCAGTGAAGACGGCGACGGCCACGGCACCAACGGGCGCGGCAGGAGCGCGCGGGAGGCGGCGGCGTTTTTTTATTTTGTTTTATATGTTAATTATGAAAAATGGGCCTTTTAAGTGGCCGTGGAAACTGGGCCGTTTTGTGGCTGCCCCCTATATATATTTTATATTTTTTTAAATGTGTTTATTTAGTTTTTTAGTTATTTCGTTTTAGTTTTAATATTTCTTTTATTCATGTCCACCCCGGACACGATTTGGGGTGCGGCCGCGCGGTGCGCGCACGCACGACCCATTTGACAAAGGCGGACACGGGCGAACCCATCGGCGCCCCAAAGGGACAAAATCCGGCCAATTCGGACGTCCGTTTGGGATCGTGCGGTGGAGTTGGCCTTAAACTTTTGAATCTGGCACAACGATCAGAAAAATGGATTCGGTAAAAGGTAACCAGTGCCACACGTGAGATCCTATCCTTCTTTATGTTGTGTTGTTGCAGTCAGATACTCATCAGAGATTCAAACTTCTGGGTACTGCCTTATGTTGTGCATTGTTAATTGAATGTCTTGTATAGTAGTACTAGTTGCACACATTTTGGTTATATAAACGAGACAGCCGTTACTACTCTTTTTTTTAAGTTGAGCAACCGTTACTACTTAAGATAAATAAATTATCACTCCTTGCTAAAAACAGCTGAAAAGTTGGGAGCGTCATGTTGGGCCTCTTTGGAATGCACATCAATAGGACGTTTGAGAGTGCAAAGTTTTGGTGGGCGGGTACATTGGAGGGCTTTATTTCAAATGATTCAAAAATGATACTCCCTCCGCCCCGATGTAGTGTCAAACGAGACGGAGGGAGTACTTCCAAGTTCGAAAAAATATGAAAAACATTCAATGAAAACTTGTACATATTCGCAACGTATCTATAAAATTTCGTTCAAAAATATTATGATTTGCAAGCTACACAAAAAGAAAATCTGGCTCAATAACAACAAAAAAAATAGCCCAGCCTCATGTACATATTTGTTTTTTCACATACACCACATATGAAAGTATATTTTTATGTAAATTTTCCTGAACGCGATGTAGAAATGTGTTTTTTTGTACAAAGTCCATCATGGAGCCCGTCCTCCCTATTTGCTCTTTTCGGTTTGACACATGGCGAATCCTGCATAAATAGAAAATTACATCCCATATGCACAGACAAAATTTTCAAGAGGTGAGACCTCGCACTAGGATTCTTCTGGAGTTCCAGTATGAAAATCACTACTCTACCAATTTTTTCATTCCTTTGAACCAAAAGAGCAAGTAGGCTGCAGTTTCTTAAAAAAAAAAACTGTTCGATCCAAAGGTCCCTGCCTCACGTGCGCTGTCAGTCCTTGCTGGCCATCCCTCGTCTCTTTCGATTGGCTCCAACTCAGTGCGAGCGAACAGACAAAACCAAGCACAACTGGCACCACCATGGCGACATCGTCAGGAATCTTCATCGTTGTTTTCAGGAAGCACCACCATGGCGTATCGACAATGTCAGGAATCTTGATTGTTGTTCGGTGCTAGTCTCGTGACGATGATCGAGATTTGTACCGTGCGCCTGGATGATTGTTCCGCGACTAGCGAAGTTCCTTTTCTTTCGCCAGGAGCCCAGGACTATCAAGCAGTCCAGCGATGTACTGTAGCGACGGTCCTTTTTCCTGCCTCTCGGATACATATGAACCTATTTTAAAAAACGCATTTCTAAATTCTAAAAAAATCTTGAATTTTTTTGCAGAGGTATGTCTCCATGTTCTACGTGCATAAAGTTCATAGAAAAATAACTTTTTTTGTGGCTTGTGCAAAAAAGACAAAAAATTATGTCATGAAACACTATTTAGAAGCACTGAAATTTGTTTTTTTTTTGCGAAGGCAAAATAAAAAGACATTTTTTCATAAAACTTTGTGCCACGTACAAACATTTGCGAACATGTATGCGTGATATTTTCTTTTGATTTTTTGACATTTTAAAACGTGCTTAAAATGCATTTTATGAAAAGTGGATGCATATGCATATGCCCATGGGTTCAGATGGTGCCCTCTCGCCTCTCTCCCTCTTTTAGAATCTGCTATGGTTCCTTTCATATGCCATTTTCAACCCCGTGTTGTGCGCCTCTGCCTTTTGAGTTTTGTGCTCGGGTGATCCCACTCCCGATCAGTAGCGCAGGCGTGCAGCACGCATTCAAAGGCCTTAGGACGGCGCTGCTCAACGAACCAACCACTTAGAGCAACTTCAATCAGGCGACCCAAACTGTCACACATGTCTGTTTTAGTTGAAACGGACCAAAACACCGGCCCAACATGTGGAACCAAACCTAAAACATATCCGTTCAGTATTCGTCTGGACGCATTTCAGACCCATATTTGCGCCCCACGAACACGAAAAAGAGGAGGCGTGTCCGTCGTGGCCCCACCTGTCGGCCGCCCAACCACCGCCTGCGGTCGTATTAAAAGTGGCCACCTACCTCGGGCCCGCCTGGCAATGGGTGAAAGCTGCGGGTCGCCATCGTTTTTAATGCAAGTGTGCGGGGGAGGGGGGAGGGGGGGTCATCTACTCCCCTCCACCCGTCCACATATAGCCAAGCTTGCCCCCTCGCCGGCGACAGCCAAACCCTATCTCGCCATGGGCTTCTTCGGCAAGGGCAAGGGGAAGTTCTGCCCAGCTCCAGTTCGTCCCGCACGCCGCCGCCGCTGGCTCCATGTCACGGCGGGTCGCCACAGGAAAGGGAGCGGTTGTACATTTCGATGCACCAGGCGCAGTGACACTGGCAGTGCCGGCAGCCGCTACCCTATCTAGATTTCAACCTGCCCCATGAATGGCATCTGCACCCGCACTGCATCCTGGTGCTGGCGGTGGTCGGTGTGGGCGTACGCCCAGAAGGTGCACAGGTGTCGCAAGCTGCTGACGTCGGAGCAGCGGCAACTCCCTATGTACGCGCGGGACTCTCCCAGCTGGGAGGTCTGGTTCGTGCTCGAGTACAAGGAGGAGCGCCGCTGCGGGCAGTTCAACCCCGCCATCCCACCGCCGCCCTGGGTGGTCAAGCCGGAGGAGGATGAGGAGGAGGCGGCCTACCAGGCCGCGCTGGAGGCGGTGACACAACGCGCTTTGGAAGAGAGGAGGCGCGACGAGGACGCACACTGGGAGGGCCTGGAGGAGGCCCTCGCGCTGTCAGCGGCCGACGACTGCATCATCCCCCCGCCGCCAGCGGCGGCGCTACCCCAAGCCCAAGGTGGAGCAGCCGCCTACGGAGCCCGAGCCAGAGCGGTACCAGTAGAACGGACAACTCCGCGAGTGGGTTCGCGCGACGACGAAGCAAGAGACGGCGTGCATCCAACAATGAAGGGCGCGCGCTGGAGGAGGAGCGCGTCGAGGGCGAGCGACGGATGGAGCTGGAAAGCCGCTGGGCATGGGAGGAGGAGGAGGAGCGCACCCGCCGCGACGTAGAAGGCGGCGCAGGCCTGGGAGGCGGCATTCCCATGGGCTGGCCCGACGTTGGAGTTGATCGACCCCACTGGCCTGGGGGGACGATGACGCCTAGGACAGCGCATGAGGGGACGCACTTTTTTATGTTTTATTAATGTTTAAGTAGACTTTCGCCATTGTTTAATGTTTAATTATGTTAAGTTTGAACGTGCGTGTGTGTGCAGTTTTCTTAAGTCCGTGCAGAAAAAAATTGTTGGGCCCGCATTTGGTGCATGCGCCGACTCAAATGACAAAGCGGACGTAGTCGTCGCTCGACCAACTCAGATAAATAAAAAGCGAATAAAACACTTATCCATTTGGGTCGGCGCGTTGGAGTAGCTCTTAGCACAGCAACATGCGAAGGACACACAACCAAGTTTTGCGGTTTACAAGATTTAGAAAATGATTTAAATATGTACAACCACACAACGATTGTCAAAGGTTCTACGAGTTTAGCTACCACATATTTTGTCGGTTTGCTGCGAGGCAAGGGGGACCTTGAATTTTCCTGGTTCTACACAGAAGTGTTCTTACGACATCTTTGAGAGCGTCTCTCAAATGTTCGCAAATGTTTGGATCGTGGCGTCTCCAACGTGGTACCACAAACATCCATGGACACGTCTACGTGTTTGAATTCCCGCAAACCAGACAGAAACTACACAGAGGTTTGCGGGCGTCCGGATCTTTGCCATGTATGGCTCCGACATCCTTGCCCCACTCAAATCCCCTCCCCCGCACCATTTTTCTCCAACTCCCCCTTGCTCTATATTTGCCCCCTCTTAGTCCGGTGCCACCATCATACCACTCTAGCTACTGTCCAGGCCTTGTTGGACGTCTGCCGGCCCACCCACGTGTTAGTCGGCCTTGGACTACACTATCATCCATCCCAGATTCGTCCAGAGCTAGGTATCCTCATGGACACCACACCCGACAAATGTTCGACCAAATAACAATGAGCCCTTTTTTACGTTCTCGTTGATTCTTTGGAGCAAGCACGATGGTGGGATATTTGGTGATGGAGGATGAGTTGTTATGCGATGCAGAGTTGACCATGAGTGCAAACTTTGTAGACATGAAGCAAGGGGGCTCAGTTCTTTCACAAAATGTGCATTCTTTGTTTCATAGGCAAAAGCATTTTGCGCCTTATAACTTGTACATGATCTATTATTGCAATGTGGAGTCTCTAGCCCATTGGTGGTACACCATCTAAAAATCCGTCACGAAGTATTGTGGTGCGATCGCGTGGGTGCAAAGAAGTTGGCCACCGGGCACGCCAATCATGTAGATCATAAGTTTTGCTTCTTGTCACTCTACATGTTCGTCAATTCATCGATTCACTCAATGTTGCAACTTGATGATCATCATGTTGTATATCCCGGACGCGATGTCGCATTGTACCGAAGAGCAAAGGGTAGGCCATTCTCGTTGATGCATTGTTGGATGAAAGTTAGGGGGCATAGCGGCTGGATAATAACGTTTGCGGATACTGATGCATTGTTGGACTCGAGTAATGTTGAATTTGGATCCATGAATTGAAAAACTTGTTGAACATCCGGTAATATTGTTGTAGTATTTATATTTAAATTATTGTTGCGCTAGAATGTTATTTATGGATGAATTGTGTTATTGCTATTCCCTCTGATTTATTTTGAGTGCTACGGACATAGAAAAACCCAGAGGCGGACGTTTCATGGATAGGGTTGGATGGGCGGCTCAGTGAGTCCAATTTGGGGGACGCTGTTGAAGATGCCCTTGGTGGTTTGTTTGTGCCTTCAACGGCAACATCCTCATGGAGAGTGCAATGCCATCGAGAATGAATGTACTCTAGTGCTTTATCATAAGAGTGGTTGGGATCCCTCAAGTGTAAGGGTAATGTAACCTAGGAGTAATTATCTCCCTCTGTTAGAGAACCAAGGTTAATGAAACTGTAGGATTCACCTAGCAAAACAAAGTGAGCGGTACCTGCTCACAAAACACAAAACACGCTTGCCCCCAACACGACAAGGGGGTTGTTAAGCCCCTTGTCTTGCTAGTTACAAGATTAAGCTACAAGTGATAGAGATAGTTGGTAGCAAAGTAAAATGGTAAATTAAAAGTAGCAATTGTGATGAAGATTTCAGTAATGAAGAATAGACCCAGGGGGTATAGGTTCACTAGTGACATCTCTCTGGGAACAAGCTAGTGGTGTGATGAACAAATTACAGTTGGGCATCGATTAAATTGCAATGTTTATATTTATGACTATGATCATTTATGGTATAATAATATCATATAGGCATTATATTTGTGATAAGTAGACCATTACTACATATACTAATGCTCCACTCAAGGACCGCTATCAAACATGCATCCTGAAGTGTTAAGTTTAGAAGAAGAAGATAATTGCAATAAGCATGATGACATAATGTAGACAACAAAACATCAAGAAATATGATGAGACACCGCCGTTTTATCCTTAGTGGCAACAATACAATACGTATCCAGGCCCTTATTGTCACTGGGTTAGAGCACCGCTAGATTGGAACCCACTACAAAGCACTACTCCTTCTAAAGGAAAATTTATCAAACTTGGCCAGAGTAGATAGATAGATCGGAGCGCATGCAAAGCTATTTAATTATGAAACAAGAAAACCTCAAAAGATTCAATTGTATTCAACAAAAAGTGATAATTCATCATATCCCAACAAACACATCCACGAATTACATAGAGTTGATCCCGATCATGTAAGACAGCTCACGGGAACATGGTATTGAAGATCCGAGAGAGAGAGAGAGAGAGAGAGAGAGAGAGAGAGAGAGATCTAGGTACTCCTATGGACCCTAAAGTCCTAAGGGAAATACTCACACATGGTCATGGAGGTAGCAAGGTTGATGAAGAAGCCTCAGTATTGGACCTCCCTTGGAACAGAACCTTGCGCGGTGAAAAAATTCGGATGAAAATACCTCAGAGGGTTTCGGTATTTATAGGAATTTATGGCAGTGGCAGTAGGGCCCACACGACCAGGGGGGCCTCCCTAGACCCTCGGCGCGCCAGGTGGCCGTGTGGGACCTCCTTGGCTCCTCTAGTTATCCCTCGAGCTTCTTGGAACCCTCATGCTCTAGGAAAAAGTATTAAATTGGCATGGTATTTTGACCTTTTCGTAGATATGGATTTCATGTAAAAGCAAAAACATACAGAAAACAGTAATTGACATTGGGCACTAGATTAATAGGTTAGTCCAGAAAAATAATAGAAAATACTATAGAAAGTATACAAAAGTGGTAATATATTAGCATGGAACAATAAAAAATATAGATAAATATGATACGTATCGGCATCCCAAGCTTAATCCATTTCCGTCCTCGAGTAGGTAGATGATAAAACTAAGGATGGCAATGGGTAGGGTATGGGGCAGGTAGAGCAATACCATACCCATACCCGTGTAGTTAATGTGTACAAAATTCTACCCATATCCATACCCACGGGTATGAAACTTTACCCGTAACCATACCCGACGGGTACCCATGCCCATTGGGTACCCAACGAGTAGATCAAATAGTACAAAAGTTATTCGCAATTTTACATTCATCTATAGCATATTTGACACACAAAAAACATTGATCTCAACTCAATAACAGATAGATGAGTACATGGCAATTACCTAAATTCAAATTGACAATTGGTGACAACTTTAACATAGGTTCACAAAGCACATGACATAACTTTAACATAGGTACACTTGAGAATCACGGGTAAGGTTCACATGTGAGTATAAATGGGTAGGGTATAGGTATATCCATGGGTAAAAGGCTATACCCGTGCCCTACCCATGACTTAACTGCTAGGGTATGGGACTACTAGTGGGTAGATAATTGTGCCCATACCCTGCCCATGCGGGTACGGTATCCATGAGTACCCGTATCCATGGATAAAATTGCCATCCTTAGATAAAACAAACATAACTTTTGATGTGCAATGCTACGTAGCATAATCTTGATCAAAACAAGATAAAGGTGATTCAAGGCAATAATTTATAATTGATAACAAGTAAGTAGCATCAAAATGTGTAAACAAAATTACTGTTTTTTTATGGATTAATATTTCCATGTAATAAAATCAATACTCATATGTATCACATTCATGGTTCCAATCACCCAAGGCTTTATTATATTCAAACAATTTATCATAATGCAACCTAGAGCTTCAGTCATAACTAAATCCATAACAAGCCATTTTCAACTACGTAACACTTTGCTCAATGCCCAAGTCTGATATGTCTCCAACGTATCTATAATTTTTTATTGTTCCATGCTATATTATATCTTGTTTTGGAAATTATTGGGCTTTATTATACACTTTTATATTATTTTTGGGACTAACCTATTAACCAGAGGCCCAACCCAGAATTGCTTTTTTGCCTATTTTAGGGTTTCGCAGAAAAAGAATATGAAACGGAGTCCAAACGGAATGAAACCTTCGGAAACATGATTTTTGGAACGAACATGATCCAGAGGACTTGGACCCTACGTCAAGCAATCAATGAGGAAGGCACGAGGTAGGGGGGCGCGCCTCCCCCCAGGCGCGCCCTCCACCCTCGTGGGGCCCACGTTGCTCCACCGATGTACTCCTTCCTCCTATATATACCTACGTACCCCCAAACTACCAGATACGGAGCCAAAACCCTAATTCCACCGCCGTAACTTTCTGTATCCACGAGATCCCATCTTGGGGCCTTTTCCGGAGCTCCGCCGGAGGGGGTATCGATCACGCAGGGCTTCTACATCAACACCATAGCCTCTCCAATGAAGTGTGAGTAGTTTACTTCAGACCTACGGGTCCATAGTTATTAGCTAGATGGCTTCTTCTCTCTTTTTGGATCTCAATACAAAGTTCTCCCCCTCTCTTGTGGAGATCTATTCGATGTAATCTTCTTTTGTGGTGTGTTTGTTGAGATCAATGAATTGTGGGTTTATGATCAAGTTTATCTATGAACAATATTTGAATCTTCTCTGAATTCTTTTATGTATGATTGGTTATCTTTGCAAGTCTCTTCGAATTATCAGTTTGGTTTGGCCTACTAGATTGATCTTTCTTGCAATGGGAGAAGTGCTTAGCTTTGGGTTCAATCTTGCGGTGTCCTTTCCCAGTGACAGTAGGGGCAGTAAGGCACGTATTGTATTGTTGCCATTGAGGATAACAAGATATGGTTTATATAATATTGCATGAGTTTATCCCTCTACGTCATGTCATCTTACTTAAAGCGTTACTCTGTTCTCTTGAACTTAATACTCTAGATGCATGCTGGATAGCGGTCGATGTGTGCAGTAATAGTAGTAGATGCAGGCAGGAGTCGGTCTACTTGTCTCGGACGTGATGCCTATATACATGATCATACCTAGATATTCTCATAACTATGCTCAATTCTGTCAATTGCTCAACAGTAATTTGTTCACCCACCGTAATACTTATACTCTCAAGAGAAGGCTCTAGTGAAACCTATGGCCCCCGGATCTATTTTCCATCATATTAATCTTCCAATACTTAGTTATTTCCTTTGCCATTTATTTTACTTGCATCTTTATTTCTCTTTATCATAAAAATACCAAAAATATTATCTTATCATATCTATCAGATCTCACTCTCGTAGGTGACTGTGAAGGGATTGACAACCCCTTTATCGCGTTGGTTGCAAGGAGTTTATTTGTTTGTGTAGGTGCGAGGGACTCGTGCGTGGCCTCCTACTAGATTGATACCTTGGTTCTCAAAAACTGAGGGAAATACTTACACTGCTCTACTGCATCACCCTTTCCTCTTCAAGGAAAAAGCAACGTAGTGCTCAAGAGGTAGCAAGAAGGATTTCTGGCGCCGTTGCCGAGGAGTCTACGCAAAAGTCGACATACCAAGTACCCATCACAAACCCTTATCTCTCGCATTATATTATTTTCCATTTGCCTCTCGTTTTCCTCTCCCCCACTTCACCCTTGCCGTTTTATTCGCCCTCTCTCTCTCCGTCCTCCCTCTCTTTCTCTATTTTGTCTCTTTTGCCCCTTGCACTTTCCGCCTTTATGTCTGAAATCAGGGAAATTATTGTTGATATGGACAATAATAATATCATGAAAAATTCTGATGCTCCTGCTAAAGAACCCCCTATCTTACATACAAAAAAATTTCCAAATTGGTAGTGGTAATATTATTGGAAAAGGAGTTATCCAAGATTTATTTACTTGTGTCGGTGCTTTGCCTTCTATTGTTAGATCTATCCTTCATAGAACTAGTAGTCTTGCGGACGCTATCGCCATGCTTATAATTGAACTTGAAAGACAATTTATGCACATGCATCCTTGCATACAAAGGATTTTCTTAGAATTTTATAATATTGAGTATTCTTGTGTTAAGCATGCCGCTACTATCTTTTTGGCTCATGAGTTTAGATTCATAATAAAAGAGGCCAAATAAATCTTTGCGCATTATAGGGTGGACGCTTGCCGTCCTCCCATAGAGGCTATCCTTTTTGATCAAGAAGAAATAATGCGTTTTCAATCTCTAGAGTATGTTGCTTTCAATGAAAATCTTAGAAAAAGGGTTCCTACTGATGTTCTAGTTGATAGAATTTCTAAACTTAATAATGATTTGGCTATTCAAAATAATGAACTAGGATATTCTCTTGAATATAGGCTCACAAAGTTCTGTCAAAAGAATGCTTATAATGATGAATTGGTTGTGCACTACAAAGGACCAAAGGAGGAACCTATACCTCCCAAAGTTGATCTTGGGGACTTTTGTCCCATTAAATTTAGCCCTTTTGATTACTTTTGCTTGCCTCAAAGAAAACTTTCTACCGAATGTAGATAATATGAAATGAGTTTTAATGATTTATCTTGTTATTATGGCAATACCTAGATCTATTGTAACATCCCAAATTTTCAATTTGGAATGTTATACATTAGATCATCAATGCATATCATATTTCTTTTGCATTCTGGTTGATCCTAGAAATTCTACGCAACTCAATGACCCACGGAGAGAGTTGGGGATTTCGATATTTTCATATTTGAGTTCTCTCAAATTTTGAGAATAGGATCATTTGATTTTATTTATTTTATCATCAATTATTTCTATTACAAAAATATGAGAGAGGGAATAAAATGACTTTCCCAAAATAAAGAAATATTGAGGATTTAATAATAAAATCAAATAAGATTTTATTTCGGAGTTTTTCGGTGTTTTATTTGAATTTAGGAAAAAAGTGTGTTTTTAAAAATTGCATTTAGGTCCCAAATAAATGTTCACCTTGTGAGGCTTGATTTTAGAAGCCCGTGAAAATTTATTTCGGAATTTTTGGAGTCCGTTTAGGATTTCTTTTTATTCTTTTCTTCCGAGCGGAATATTATTAAAAAAACCACGCCCGACTGGGCCAAGGGCCCAGCCGCCGCCGCCTCCCGCTCGAGTAGCCGTCGGACTCGGGAGGAGTCTGAGCCGGAGCCGCCTCGCCGTCGCCCGACCCCCTCCCCAAGTCAACCCCCTCTCTCTCTCTTAAATAGCCGCCCCACCACCGCCCTCTCCTCACCCCGCCGCCCCACACCGTAGCCCGCCCCCGCCGCCTGCGCTGCTGCCGCCGCCGCCCCGCATAGCCATCGCCGCCGCCGCTGCTGCGTCGCCCCGTCGCCCCGCATAGCCACCGCCGTCGCCTGGAGCCCGCCGGAGTGCCTCGCCGGAGGTATAGCCGCCGCCGCTTGCCGTTCGTTTTTTTTTAAAAAAACCGCCTCGGTTTATTTTTTTCGAAACCCTAGATCAGTTTATTTTTTTCTGGTTTATTTAATTAGTGAATGTTCACCGATCCGTTTGTTTTAGCGAACGTGTTCACCGGTTAGTTTCTGTTAACGAACGTCCGTTCGATTAACTGTTCGTCAGTTTTCTTTTCTCGGATTAAATCCGCGATTTTCTGATCGCGATTCCTGATCCGATTTTCGTTTTAGTTTAACTTTTCGCTCGTTTATCGGAATCAGGCGATTCAAGCGCCTAGGGATTCGTCTCGAAACTCTCTATCTGTTTAATCAACATAAACAAGATTTTGCTATTGTAAAATTTTCCCTAGATCCAGATTGCTAGAATGAAGTTGTTTTCTTTCGCCGTTTGTCTTTCGTTGCTTCGTTCGATTTGATTCTTTTGCCAACCGGAGTTCTTAAGTTGAACCTTCTGGTTAGATCTCTTATTTGAGTTTTACCTGTGCATTAGATGAGTACTTATTGTATGCTCGTTTGTTTGTTTGCGATAGAGTATCCGGAGTGCGCCGCCTGTTACTTCGAATCGCTAGGTTTCCCGGATCATCAGCAAGGCAAGTAACATTTTGATCATACCTTCTCTACTACCCAGTTTTATTGCATTAGATCAATCCTCACACATTGCATGATTAGGATCTAATTAAATTGTGGGATGGGAAGTAGATGAGGTAGTACCTATTACCAGTTTATTTTCAAACCTTTGGGAGTTACTTCTACGTTTGCTTATTATGCCATGCTATGCTAGTAGACGTGGATTGGGTGAGTGAAATCCATGACAGATGTGAGATTGTTAATTAATGATTTATCTAAGGTGGCAACTTAAACACACATCTGGGTGGATTGAGGCACCTGGGTATTCCAGGACTTGCCTATTTTCTTTTGGACCGCCACCCAGGCTCAAAGGGATCATGAGACTATTCATACTAGAAACTTCCGTGTGCAGCCACAAGCTATTATGGGCTCTAGCATAGTTGACTAAGTTGTGTGAACTCTTACAGTGGTAGACTAGCAGATGTAGGGGGTGTAGGTGGTACGGTCTACCCGATCGTAAGGTGCTAGCGCTTCTGAAAGACTATGTCTCGGTCATCCGTCTTCTCAAACACCATGTAGTGCGAGAAACCAAACGGAGGCGATCGAGTCTTGTGGGAAAAAGTGCACAAACCTCTGCAGAGTGTAACAAACTAATCATGATTAGCCGTGTCCCCGGTTATGGACATCTTGAGTATCTAGTACCTGGATTTTCATGTGAATCTCAACATGTTACTCTAAATTAATTTTGTTGGGTTATGTTTAATGATGATGCTTAATTGGGATTGAGAATGCTGTCAACCATTCTCAATGTTTAACAACTACCATGATAGTTAAATAAATTTATTCCTTTGAAGTAGGGAAAAATTAGCTTTACGCAAAAACTGTAACCATAGAGCTTTCCACCAGCCAAATATGCATATAGTATAGCTGTTTCATTCCATTACTCTCTATGTGTTACATTGCCAGCATATTCCATGTGCTGACCCATTTTCGGGCTGCAACGTTAATGTTGCAGACTTTTTAGACGACGATTAAGGAGTTTTAGGTCATGGTTCTATACTCAGTGATGCCGTTGGAGTTGATGGACTCACTTATCTTCCAAGCCTTTCGCTGTTATCGTTATTAGATGGCCTTAAGCCATATTTATTGTAATAAGTTCTCTTTTGAGACACTCGATGTAATAAGTGTGTGATTGCTACTCTGCTATAAATCCTCCGAGTACTGTGTGGTGTCAGCATTACTGATCCAGGAATGACACCGGAGCACAGAGATCAGACTGTTTGAGGTCTGGTCGCTATAGAGATGGTATCATAGCACACGCTGACTGTAGGACACGACCACTAAGCTAAAAGACCTAGATCACTATTCACTCTCTTCCCTTCTGACTTCTCATCTTTTCTACTCTTTAGGATGGCGGATGCAAGGAACAAGTTCACACAACCGGATGAAGATACACCCTTTGGACGACACTTGAAGGAAGTCACTAGATACCTGAACATAGGAGTACCAAGCTTCACGGGAACCTACAACGCCACTTTACCTGAAGAAGAGCGCTGGATGATTCAAGTTCAAGTTCCAAGCAGGACGTTCATGCCAGTCACTGAGCCCATAGAGTTTTCTTTTGATGCACCAACTTGGAGTCTAGGAAAGAGCATGGCAGCTCACATCGCCATGGGACGCATTGGAGAAGTCTACCGCAAGGATCTCAAGGATACTATCTACCAGATTTGTGGGCGCCGAGATGAACACTGGGAGATGATCAGCACCAGGAAGGATAGATCAATCGCAGCTTTTATCCAGGAATTAAACCAGCACATTCGACGCCAGAAGAACCAAATGTGTGCCGACATGATAGATCTGAAGAAGGCTAAGACTAGAATCAAGGAACTGGAGGAAGAACTCAAGGCTACACGTGAAGATTATGAAGAAGAAATTGAAGTATTGGTGGAGAAGAATGACGACCTGATCAAGAAGATTGGAATATTTATGGGAGGCCCTACGCCAGTAGATGAAGACGAAGAACCCCATGAAATTAGCCCGTAAGACTACATCATCATCGACGGCACCGACTCGGAAGCAGATAGTAGCGATGATGACTATGTTGATGAAGTTGGAGCAAATATCATGGAATCTGCAACCGAAGAATATTTCTAGTAGACCACCTCATCAGTAGTAGTAGTAGTCCACCATGTAAATATAGTAGTCTAAGCACTTTTGCGATAGTTAGATCGATTGTATGCCTTTGTTTGATTGATTGAAGTGAATTGTTTGTTTTGCCTCATGTGCATACGAGTAGTCTTTTCTCTTTAGACCCCTCTATTCTTAGATCTCATCTTTTCTAAACCCACAGATTCCTCCGAGACGTGACCCCGGATTTGCTTTCCCACCGGAGCTCACCCAGTTGATCCAGCAGCAGAACACATTGATGCAGTTGCTAGTCCAGAATCAGAATCAGGGGAACAACAACAACAACCCACCACCACCACCACCACCTGTTGACCACTTAGCCCATTTTCTTAGGCTGAATCCGCCGATGTTTTCCAGTAGCACCGAGCCGATAGTAGCAGATGATTGGCTCCGCAAGATAGCTAGGGAGTTGACCATATCAGGATGCACAGATGCGGAGAAGGTGAAGTTTGCCGCACATCAGCTAGAAGGACCCGCAGCATCATGGTCTGAGAATTTCACAGCCACTTTCCCTGTCGACACTGTCACATGGGACCAGTTTCAGCAGGCTTTTCGTACTGCCCATGTTTCAGTAGGAGCTATGGCCATGAAGAAGCGTGAGTTTCGCAACTTGTGCCAAGGAGGACGGACAGTTGGCCAGTATGTGGAGGAATTTAGTAAGTTAGCATGTTATGCCCCAGATGACGTCGCTACGGATGCAGCTAAGCAAGAGAAGTTTCTGGAAGGACTGAATGATGAGTTGAGCATGCAGTTGATGGTAGCCACCTTCAACAACTACCAAGAGTTGGTAGATCATGCTCTTATGATTGAAGGGAAGCAGCAGCAAATTGAAAATCGCAAGAGGAAATATGGACAAGGAAAGTACAATTCAGGAGCTCAGCAGAAGCCACGTTTTACCCCTAGACTGGGAGGACACTTTCAGCATACCCATGGAGGAGGTAGCTCGCACAATCATAATGGCACCAAAAATGGTAATGGCAATGGAGGAAGCAACGGCCAGAACCGCACCAATCCCTCAACCCCAGCCAAGAAGGACCTAAGTCCAGTCACTTGTTTTAAGTGTTCGAAGACAGGACATTATGCCAATGAATGTCCTGAAGGCCAAAATGGCAATGGAAGTTCTGGGAAGAAGCCGAACCCTTTCAACAGGGGACAAGTGAACCACGTTAGCGTGGAGGAGGTTGAAGCTCAGCCCAATGCAATAACAGGTAAGTTTTTGGTTAAGTCATTTACTGCACTAGTTCTTTTTGATACTGGTGCATCGCATTCATACATCTCAAGGGGATTTGTGGATAAGTATAACCTACCAACCCAAGCCCTTAGGTCACCCATGTTAGTAACCTCGCCCAGAGCAGAGTATGTGGCTAGTCTATGGTGTGATCGGTTACCATTAAGGATTGGTAACTATGTTTTTCCCTCAGACCTAATAGTATTGGAATCTCAAGGATTGGATGTGATATTAGGCATGGATTGGTTATCAAAGTATGAAGGGAATATTGAATGTGCTAGTAAGTCAATTTTGCTTACTACCCCAGAAGGGAGAAGGATCAAGTATGTATCCCGGCATGTGCCAAATAGGACTCAAGTAAAGTGCCTAACAGGAGTTGTGCAGAAGGAAGTACCAGTGGTAAGAGATTTCCCTGATGTATTTCCAGAAGAGTTGCCAGGCATGCCACCGGATAGAGATATTGAGTTTTTGATTGAGCTATTGCCAGGCACAGGGCCAATATCAAAGAGACCATATAGGATGCCGGCAAAGGATTTGGTGGAAATTAAGAAGCGGATTAAGGAGTTACTGGATAAGGGATATATTCGCCCAAGTTCTTCACCTTGGGGATCGCCAGTACTTCTAGTGGAGAAGAAGGATGGATCGTTAAGGATGGTTGTTGATTATCGAGGATTGAATGAAGTAACGATCAAGAACAAGTACCCATTACCAATGATCAACGATCTGTTTGATCGATTGCAAGGAGCTAAGGTATTTTCCAAGATCGATCTGCGACCAGGATACCACCAGTTGAAGATTCGAGAACAGGATATTCCGAAGACAGCTTTTACTACCAGATATGGGCTGTATGAGTATACCGTTATGTCATTTGGTCTGACTAACGCACCTGCCTATTTTATGAACATGATGAACAAAGTGTTTATGGAGTTTTTGGATAAGTTCGTCGTAGTGTTCATTGATGATATCCTGGTTTATTCGAAGAATGAAGAGGAACATAAGGAGCATTTGCGTTTGGTACTTGGAAAACTCAGAGAACATCAATTATATGCCAAGTTCAGCAAATGTGAGTTTTGGTTAAAGGAAGTAGGATTCCTCGGACATGTTATATCTGGTGAAGGTATAGCAGTAGATCCCGCTAAAGTTGAAACCATGACCATGTGGGAAGCCCCAACAACAGTTGGAGAGATCCGGAGTTTTCTTGGACTCGCAGGATACTACCGGAGATTTATTGAGAATTTCTCAAAGATTGCGAAGCCTATGACAGAGTTATTAAAGAAGGATACCAAGTTCATATGGACAGAGGAGTGTGAGGCTAGTTTCCAGGAGTTGAAGAAACGTTTGGTTACCTCACCAGTGTTGATTTTGCCAGACCAGACCAAAGATTATGAGGTGTACTGCGACGCTTCACGTCGAGGACTTGGAGCAGTGCTTATGCAGGAAGGGAGAGTTGTTTCATATGCCTCAAGACAACTGAAGCCTCATGAGTTGAATTATGCTACGCATGATTTGGAGTTAGCAGCCGTAGTGCATGCTTTGAAAACATGGAGACATTTTCTCATTGGTAATCATTGTGAGGTGTACACGGATCATAAGAGTTTGAAGTACATTTTCACCCAGAAGGAGTTGAATCTCAGACAAAGGAGATGGTTGGAGCTTATCAAGGATTATGATATGAAATTGCATTATCACCCCAGAAAGGCTAATGTAGTAGCTAACGCATTAAGCCGTAAGAGCCATGTCAATACATTAATGACGGGAGAAATACCCAAGGAGTTAGCGGATAATCTTCATGAACTATGTGTGGAAATAGTTCCGAGAGGCTATGTAGCAGCATTGGAGATTCAGTCAACTTTGATGGATAGAATCAGAGAAGCTCAGAAAACTGACAAAGAGATTGCCGCTATAAAGGAGAAACTGAGCAAAGGAAAAGCTAAAGGATTTCGTGAGGATGAACATGACACCCTATGGTTTGAAGACCGCGTTTACGTGCCCAATGACCCAGAGATCAGGAAGTTGATTTTGCAAGAGGCACACGATTCACCATATTCAATTCATCCAGGAAATACCAAGATGTATCTGGATTTGAAGGATATTTTCTGGTGGACCGGAATGAAGAAGGATATAGTGGAGTATGTAGCCGTTTGTGATGTATGTCAGAGAGTAAAGGCAGAGCATCATAAGCCAGCAGGATTGTTACAACCATTGCCGATACCCGAATGGAAGTGGGATAAGCTAGGCATGGATTTTATCACGGGATTGCCTAGGACTCGTTCAGGCTATGACTCAATTTGGGTTGTAGTTCATCGATTGACGAAAGTAGCTCATTTCATACCAGTAAAGACCACTTACACCAGTGCTAAGTTGGCAAAGATATACATGACCAGGATCGTATGTCTGCATGGAGTTCCAAGGAGTATTGTATCAGATAGAGGAACCCAGTTTACCTCAAAGTTCTGGAAGCAGTTGCACGAAACTTTGGGAACCAGGCTAGAATTCACTACGGCTTTTCATCCACAGACAGATGGACAGACCGAGAGGGTAAATCGGATTTTGGAGGATATGCTGAGAGCTTGTGCGCTAGATTATGGATCTAGTTGGGACGACAATTTGCCATATGCAGAGTTCTCTTATAACAACAGTTACCAAACCAGTTTAAAGATGGCCCCTTTCGAAGCCTTATACGGAAGGAGGTGCAGGACACCGTTGTCATGGGACAAAGTTGGAGACCGTCAGTTGTTTGGTCCTGATTTGATTAAAGAGTCTGAACATAAGGTGAAGTTGATTCGCGATAGGCTCAAGGTAGCCCAGTCTAGACAGAAAAGTTATGCAGATACTAAACGCAAGGAGACAGTTTATGAAGTTGGAGATAGAGCTTATCTTCGAGTATCTCCACTTCGGGGAACAAAGCGTTTTGGAGTTAAAGGGAAGTTAGCACCACGATTTGTAGGACCATATCGAGTTTTGGAACGTATGGGAGAAGTGGCCTACAAGTTGGAATTGCCCGAAGGATTGTCAGGAGTTCATGATGTGTTCCACGTTTCTCAGCTGAAGAAGTGTCACGCGGGGATGGCTGACATACCGTTGAGAGATACAGTGCCTTTGGAAACTATTCAGTTGGATAACGATTTGACCTACGAGGAGAAGCCAGTCAAGATCCTCGAGTTTGCCAACCGAGTTACTCGCAGCAAGGTTATCAAGTTTTGCAAAGTTCACTGGAGCCACCACTCAGAGGATGAAGCCACCTGGGAGCGAGAGGAAGATTTGTTCAAGGACCACCCTCACCTATTTTATAGCCAACCCGAATCTCGAGGGCGAGATTCATCTTAAGGGGGGTAGGTTTGTAACATCCCAAATTTTCAATTTGGAATGTTATACATTAGATCATCAACGCATATCATATTTCTTTTGCATTCTGGTTGATCCTAGAAATTCTACGCACCTCAATGACCCACGGAGAGAGTTGGGGATTTCGATATTTTCATATTTGAGTTCTCTCAAATTTTGAGAATAGGATCATTTGATTTTATTTATTTTATCATCAATTATTTCTATTACAAAAATATGAGAGAGGGAAAAATGACTTTCCCAAAATAAAGAAATATTGAGGATTTAATAATAAAATCAAATGAGATTTTATTTCGGAGTTTTTTGGTGTTTTATTTGAATTTAGGAAAAAAGTGCGTTTTTCAAAATTGCATTTAGGTCCCAAATAAATGTTCACCTTGTGAGGCTTGATTTTAGAAGCCTGTGAAAATTTATTTCGGAATTTTTGGAGTCCGTTTAGGATTTCTTTTTATTCTTTTCTTCTGAACGGAATATTATTAAAAAAACCCGCGCCCGACTGGGCCAAGGGCCCAGCCGAGCCAGGTCGGCCGAGCCGCCGCCGCCTCCCGCTCGAGTAGCCGCCGGACTCGGGAGGAGTCCGAGCCGGAGCCGCCTCGCCGCCGCCCGACCCCCTCCCCAAGTCAGCCCCCCTCCCTCTCTTAAATAGCCGCCCCACCGCCGCCCTCTCCTCACCCCGCCGCCCCACACCGCAGCCCACCCCCACCGCCTGCACTGCCGCCGCCGCCACGTGCCGCCGCCCCCGCATAGCCGCCGCCGCCGCTGCTGCGTTGCCCCGCCGCCCCGCATAGCCACCGCCGCCGCCCGGAGCCCGCCGGAGTGCCTCGCCGGAGGTATAGCCGCCGCCGCTCGCCGTTCGGTTTTTTTTAAAAAAAACCGCCTCGGTTTATTTTTTTTCGAAACCCTAGATCGGTTTTTTTTCTGGTTTATTTAATTAGTGAACGTTCACCGATCCGTTCGTTTTAGTGAACGTGTTCACCGGTTAGTTTCTGTTAACGAACGTCCGTTCGATTAACTGTTCGTCAGTTTTATTTTCTCGGATTAAATCCGCGATTTTCTGATCGCGATTCCTGATCCGATTTTCGTTTTAGTTTAACTTTTCGCTCGTTTATCGGAATCAGGTGATTCAAGCGCCTAGGGATTCGTCTCGAAACCCTCTATCCGTTTAACCAACTTAAACAAGATTTTGCTAATGTAAAATTTGCCCTAGTTCCAGATTGCTAGAACGAAGTTGTTTTCTTTCGCCGTTTGTCTTTCGTTGCTTCGTTCGATTTGATTCTTTTGCCAACCGGAGTTCTTAAGTTGAACCTTCTGGTTAGATCTCTTATTTGAGTTTTACCTGTGCATTAGATGAGTACTTATTGTATGCTCGTTTGTTTGTTTGCGATAGAGTATCCGGAGTGCGGCGCCTGTTACTTCGAATCGCTAGGTTTCCCAGATCATCAGCAAGGCAAGTAACACTTTGATCATACCTTCTCTACTACCCAGTTTTATTGCATTAGATCAATCCTCACACATTGCATGATTAGGATCTAATTAAATTGTGGGATGGGAAGTAGATGAGGTAGTACCTATTACCAGTTTATTTTCAAACCTTTGGGAGTTACTTCTACGTTTGCTTATTATGCCATGCTATGCTAGTAGACGTGGATTGGGTGAGTGAAATCCATGACAGATGTGAGATTGTTAATTAATGGTTTATCTAAGGTGGGAACTTAAACACACATCTGGGTGGATTGAGGCACCTGGGTATTCCAGGACTTGCCTGTTTTCTTTTGGACCGCCACCCAGGCTCAAAGGGATCATGAGACTATTCACACTAGAAACTTCCGTGTGCAGCCACAAGCTATTATGGGCTCTAGCATAGTTGACTAAGTTGTGCGAACTCTTACAGTGGTAGACTAGCAGATGTAGGGGATGTAGGTGGTACGGTCTACCCGATCGTAAGGTGCTAGCGCTTCTGAAAGACTATGTCTCGGTCATCCGTCTTCTCAAACACCATGTAGTGCGAGAAACCAAACGGAGGCGATCGAGTCTTGTGGGGAAAAGTGCGCAAACCTCTGCAGAGTGTAACAAACTAATCATGATTAGCCGTGTCCCCAATTATGGACATCTTGAGTATCTAGTACCTGGATTTTCATGTGAATCTCAACATGTTACTCTAAATTAATTTTGTTGGGTTATGTTTAATGATGATGCTTAATTGGGATTGAGAATGCTGTCAACCATTCTCAATGTTTAACAACTACCATGATAGTTAAATAAATTTATTCCTTTGAAGTAGGGAAAAATTGGCTTTACGCAAAAACTATAGCCATAGAGCTTTCCACCAGCCAAATATGCATATAGTATAGCTGTTTCATTCCATTACTCTCTATGTGTTACATTGCCAGCATATTCCATGTGCTGACTCGTTTTCGGGCTGCAACGTTAATGTTGCAGACATTTCAAACGATGATTAAGGAGTTTTAGGTCGTGGTTCTATACTCAGTGATGCCGTTGGAGTTGATGGACTCACTTATCTTCCAAGCCTTCCGATGTTATCGTTATTAGATGGCCTTAAGCCATATTTATTGTAATAAGTTCTCTTTTGAGACACTCGATGTAATAAGTGTGTGATTGCTACTCTGCTATAAATCCTCCGAGTACTGTGTGGTGTCAGCATTACTGATCCAGGGATGACACCGGAGCACAGAGATCAGACTATTTGAGGTCTGGTCGCTACATCTATCTTTGCTTTTATGCTAGCTAGGGGCGTTAAACGATAGCGCTTGTTGGGAGGCAACCCAATTTTATTTTTATTCCTTACTTTTTTCTCCTGTTTAATAATAAATAATTTATCTAGCCTCTGTTTTGGTTATGTTTTTTATGTTTAATTAGTGTTTGTGCCAAGTAGAACCGTCGGGAAGACTTGAGGAAAGTCTTTTTAATCTTGCTGTAAAAACAGAAACTTTAGTGCTCACGAGAACAGCTGCCATTTTTATTTGGAAAGTGATATTTAGTTAATTACTTTTGCAGAAAATTAATAGATAAATTCCTCACGTCCAGAAATTTATTTTAGAATTTTTGGGGTTCCAGATCTTGCGTTAGCTACAGATTACTACAGACTGTTCTGTTTTTGACAGATTCTGTTTTCCGTGTGTTGTTTGCTTATTTTGATGAATCTATGGCTAGTAAAATAGTTTATAAACCATAGAGAAGTTGGAATTCAGTAGGTTTAACACCAATATAAATAAAGAATGAGTTCATTACAGTACCTTGAAGTGGTGTTTTGTTTTCTTTCGCTAACGGAGCTCTCGAGATTTTCTACTTTAAGTTTTGTGTTGCGAAGTTTTCAAGTTATGGGTAAAGATTTGATGGATTATGGAACAAGGAGTGGCAAGAACCTAAGATTGGGGATGCCCATGGCACCCCCAAGATAATCTAAGGACACCTAAAAGCCAAATCTTGGGGATGCCCCGGAAGGCATCCCCTCTTTCGTCTACTTCTATCGGTAACTTTACTTGGAGCTATGTTTTTATTTACCACATGATATGTGTTTTGCTTGGAGCGTCTTGTATTATTTGAGTCTTTATTTGTTAGTTTTTCACAATCATCCTTGCTGCACACACCTTTTTGAGAGAGACACTCATGATTCGGAAATTGTTAGAATACTCCATGTGCTTCACTTATATCTTTTGAGTTATATAGTTTTTGCTCTAGTGCTTCACTTATATCTTTTAGAGCACGTTGGTAGATTTGTTTTATAGAAACCATTGTTCTCTCATGCTTCACTTAGATTATTTTGAGAGTCCTACAAAACAGCATGGTAATTTTCTTTAATTATGTTAGGCATTCAAGATTAATAATAAAATTTTCTTATGAGTGTGTTGCATACTATGAGAAGTTTGAAACTTGATAATTGTTTTGAGATATGGAGATGGTGATATTAGAGTCATTCTAGTTGAGTAGTTGTTAATTTGAGAAATTCTTGTGTTGAAGTTTGTGATTCTCGTAGCATGCACGTATGGTGAACCGTTATGTTAAGAAGTCGGAGCATGATGTATTTATTGAATGTCCTCCTTATGAGTGGTGGTCAGGGACGAGCGATGGTCTTTTCCTACCAATCTATACCCCTAGGAGCATGTGTGTAATACTTTGCTTCGATAACTAATAGATTTTTGCAATAAGTATGTGAGTTATTTATGACTAATATTGAGTCCATGGATTATACGCACTCTCACCCTTCCACCATTGCTAGCCTCTCTAATACCACGCACCTTTCGCCGGTATCATACACCCACCATATACCTTCCTCAAAACAACCACCATACCTACCTATCATGGCATTTCCATATCCATTCTGAGATATATTGCCATGCAACTTTCCACCGTTTCGTTTACTATGACACGCTCCATCATTGTCATATTGCTTCGCATGATCATGTAGTTGATATTTTAGTTGTGGCAAAGCCACCGTTCATAATTCTTTCATATAAGTCACTCATGTATCATTGCTATCCCGGTACACCGCCGGAGGCATTCATATAGAGTCATACTTTGTTCTAGTATCGAGTTGTAATCATTGAGTTGTAAATAAATAGAAGTGTGATGATCATCATTCATAGAGTATTGTCCCCAAAAAAAGGCCAAATAAAAAAAGAGGGCCCCAAAAAAGAATAAATAAAAAGGGGAAATACTACTATCCTTTTTTTCACACTTGTGCTTCAAAGTAGCACCATGATCTTCATGATAGAGAGTCTCCTATGCTATCACTTTCATATACTAGTGGGAATTTTTCATTATAGAACTTGGCTTGTATATTCCAATGATGGGCTTCCTCAAAATGCCCTAGGTCTTCGTGAGCAAGCAAGTTGGATGCACACCCACTTAGTTTCTTTTGTGGAGCTTTCATATACTTATAGCTCTAGTGCATCCGTTGCATGGCAATCCCTACTCACTCACATTGATATCTATTAATGGGCATCTCCATAGCCCGTTGATACGCCTAGTTGATGTGAGACTATCTTCTCCCTTTTTGTCTTCTCCACAACCACCAATTCTATTCCACCTATAGTGCTATGTCCATGGCTCACGCTCATGTATTGTGTGAAGATTGAAAAAAATTGAGAACACCAAAAGTATGAAACAATTGCTTGGCTTGTCATCGGAGTTGTGCATGATTTGAATACTTTGTGTGGTGAAAATGGAGCATAGCCAGACTATATGATTTTGTAGGGATAACTTTCTTTGGCCATGTTATTTTGAAGAGACATAATTGCTTAGTTAGTATGCTTGAAGTATTATTATTTCTATGTCAATATTAAACTTATGTCTTAAATCTTTCGGATCTGAATATTCATACCACAATTAAGAGAATTACATTGAAATTATGCCAAGTAGCATTCCACATCAAAAATTCTGTTTTTATCATTTACATACTCGAGGACGAGCAGGAATTAAGCTTGGGGATGCTTGATACGTCTCCAACGTATCTATAATTTTTGATTGTTCCATACTATATTATATCCTGTTTTGGACATTATTGGGATTTATTATACACTTTTATATTATTTTTGGGACTAACCTATTAACAAGAGGCCCATCCCAGAATTGCTTGTTTTCCCCTATTTTAGGGTTTCGTAGAAAAAGAATATCAAACGGAGTCCAAACGGAATTGAACCTTCGAGAACGTGATTTTTGGTACGAACATGATCCAGAGGACTTGGACCCTACGTCAAGCAATCAACGAGGAAGGAACCAGGTAGGGGGGCGCGCCCTCCACCCTCGTGGGTCCCACGTTGCTCCACCGACGTACTCCTTCCTCCTATATATACCTACGTACCCCCAAACTACCAGATACGGAGCCAAAACCCTAATTCCACCGTCGTAACTTTTTGTATCCACGAGATCCCATCTTGGGGCCTTTTTCGGAGCTCCGCCGGAGGGGGTATTGATCACGGAGGGCTTTTACATCAACACCATAGCCTCTCCGATGAAGTGTGAGTAGTTTACTTCAGACAACGGGTCCATAGTTATTAGCTAGATGGCTTCTTCTCTCTTTTTGGATCTCAATACAAAGTTCTCTCCCTCTCTTGTGGAGATCTCTTCGATGTAATCTTCTTTTGCGGTGTGTTTGTTTAGATCGATATCATTGAGAGTAATGATAGTCCTAAATCAACAATGGGATTATGATATTAGAAGAACCGTCATATCAAATCGACCCAATCTTGTATGTCATGAATTGAGTTAACATCATCTGTAATCAATTGTAATAACATGGAGTGTTAATGTGTGATTTTGCTCCTTAGACCATGAGAATATTGTGGTAACTTCTTAACATACAGTGGGATTTGGGGTTGCTCAAACGTCACCTGTAACCTGGTGATCATAACGACAACTTATAGGCACACCGGAAAGTTTGACAAGTGGCCAGATAGTTCATAGTGGGATTTGCTCCTACGATGGCGGAGAGATATTCTTAGGGCCCTCTCGGTGTGACGACATCCATCATCATCTGGCCAGACACAGGTGACTTCGTCACAGAGATGCTGGAACACAATAGCGAGAAAAAGAACAAAACTGGCAATGAGGATTTCGGTATACTGAGCATAGTGAAGACTCAGGAGGATACCGATGCATCCCGGGTTTTGTGAAGTATCGCAAAGCAAAGGGAATATCACACCATAACCATAGGTTCACTCGAATATCATTCGTGTGCTCATAGGGATCGATATGGACGTCCATAGACCCACTATTAGTCATTGAATGAACGGTTTCGTTCATGTCTGTGAATTACCTAACCTATGGGGTCACAAGCTTAAAGAAATCATGATTTGCTAAGTATTAGTAGGACGGCATTCATGAGAATATATTTGTGAAATTATTTCATGAATGTTCAGAATAGTTCCGAGAGGATCCGGAAGTGTTTCGGGGTCACCGGAAGGGTTTAGGTGAATATCGGGTAATACCAGGTATTACTGATATATTATATATAGGTGGAAAATCTTTCCAAAGATGTTAAACTATATATAATGGTCTATAAATATTTAGAACATTTATATTTAATTTAAATATCGATGGGTGATACGTCTCCAACGTATCTACTTTTCCAAATACTTTTGCCCTTGTTTTGGACTCTAACTTGCATGATTTGAATAGAACTAACTCGGACACACGCTGTTTTCAGTAGAATTACCATGGTGTTATTTTTGTGCAGAAATAAAAGTTCTCGGAATGACCTGAAACTTCACGGAGAATATTTTTGGAATATATAAAAAATACTGGCGAAAGAATCAAGGCCAGGTGGCCCACACCCTGTCCACGAGGGTAGGGAGCGCGCCTACCCCCCTGGGCGCGCCCCCCTACCTCGTGGGCCCCCTGGAGCTCCACCGACCTCAACTCCAACTCTATATATTCATGTTCGGGGAGAAAAAAAATCAGAGAGAAGGATTCATCGCGTTTTACAATACGGAGCCGCCGCCAAGGCCTAATCTCTCTCGGGAGGGCTGATCTGGAGTCTGTTCGGGGATCCGGAGAGGGGAATCCGTCGACATCGTCATCGTCAACCTTCCTCCATCACCAATTGCATGATGCTCACCGCCGTGCGTGAGTAATTCCATCGTAGGATTGCTAGACGGTGATGGGTTGGATGAGATTTATCATGTAATCGAGTTAGTTTTGTTAGGGTTTGATCCCTAGTATCCATTATGTTCTGAGATTGATGTTGCTATGACTTTGCTATGCTTAATGCTTGTCACTAGGGCCCGAGTGCCATGATTTTAGATCTGAACCTATTATGTTTTCATGAATATATGTGAGTTCTTGATCCTATCTTGCAAGTCAATAGTCACCTACTATGTGTTATGATCCAGTAACCCCGAAGTGACAATAATCGGGACCACTCCCGATGATGACCGTAGTTTGAGGAGTTCATAGCTCCTGATAATCTTTGAATGCTAGAATGAAATATGACCCTGATAATATTGATGAAAGTGATGATGAAGATTTCCCCCCTAGATATGAATTGCCTATTGTGCCTTAGGGTTATGCTATGGATGAAGAAACTGCTAGAGATTTTTTAGCTTGCAATGATAGATATGATCTTAAGAAATTATTAGCTAAGCTTAAAGAAAAATCTTTGAATGCTAGAATGAAATATGACCCTGCTTTTGCTACTTCACCTATCTATATATTTCTAATAAGGATTATAATTTCTCTATAGATCCTGAGATAATTACTTTGGTTGAATCTGATCCTTTCTATGGCTATGAATCTGAAAGTGTTGTGGCACATCTTATTAAATTAAATGATATAGCCACCCTATTCACTAATGATGAGAAAACTCGCTACTATTATATCCTTAAGTTATTTCCGTTCTCATTAAAGGGTGATGCTAAAACATGGTTTAATTCTCTCGATCCTGGTTGTGTGCGTAGTCCTGATAACCCACAAGTATAGGGGATCGCAACAATTTTAGAGGGTAGAGTATTCAACCCAAATTTATTGATTCGACACAAGGGGATCCAAACAATATTCTCAAGTATTAACAACTGAGTTGTCAATTCAACCACACCTGGAAGACTTAATATCTGCAGAAAAGTATTTAGTAGCAAAGTAATATGGAAGTAACGGTAACGGTGGCAAAGGTAACAGTATTGGTTTTGTAGAGATTGTAACAGTGGCAACAGAAAAGTAACTAAGCAAAGATCAATATGTGAAAAGCTTGTAGGCAATGGATCAATGATGGATAATAATGTCGGATGCGATTCCTCATGCAACAATTATAACATAGGGTCACACAAAACTAGCTCCTGTGTATCAATGTAATGTAGGCATGTATTCCGAATATAGTCATACGTGCTTATGGAAAAGAACTTGCATGACATCTTTTGTCCTACCCTCCCGTGGCAGCGGGGTCCTATTGGAAACTAAGGCATATTAAGGCCTCCTTTTAATAGAGTACCGGACCAAAGCATTAACACTTAGTGAATACACGAACTCCTCAAACTACGGTCATCACCGGTAAGTATCCCGATTATTGTCACTTCGGGGATAACGGATCATAACACATAATAGGTGACTATTGACTTGCAAGATAGGATCAAGAACTCACATATATTCATGAAAACATAATAGGTTCAGATGATCAGGTCTGAAATCATGACACTCGGGCCCTAGTGACAAGCATTAAGCATAGCAAAGTCATAGTAACATCAATCCAGAACATAATGGATACTAGGGATCAAACCCTAACAAAACTAACTTGATTACATGATAAATCTCATCCAACCCATCACCGCCAGCAAGCCTACGATGGAATTACTCACGCACGGCAGTGAGCATCATGAAATTGGTGTTGGAGGAAGGTTGATGATGACGATGGCGACGGGTTCCCCTCTCCGGAGCCCCGAACGGACTCCAGATCAGCCCTCCCGAGAGTGATTAGGGCTTGGCGGCGGATCCGTATCGTAAAACGCGATCAATCCTGCTCTCTGATTTTTTCTCCCCGAACGTGAATATATAGAGTTGGAGTTGAGGTCGGTGGATCATCAGGGGGACCTCGAGACAGGGGAGCCCACCCCAGGGGGGGGTGGGCGCGCCCCCACCCTCGTGGACAGGGTGTGGGCCCCCTGGTCTTGATTCTTTCGCCAGTATTTTTTATATATTCCAAAAATATTCTCCGTGAAGTTTCAGGTCATTCCGAGAACTTTTATTTCTGCACAAAAATAACACCATGGCAATTCTGCTGAAAATAATGTTAGTCCAGGTTAGTTCCATTCAAATCATGCAAGTTATAGTCCAAAACAAGGGCAAAAGTGTTTGGAAAACTAGATACGTTGGAGACGTATCAACTCCCCCAAGCTTAAACCTTTGCTTGTCCTCAAGCAATTCAATTGATAAACTGAAAGTGATAAAGAAAAACTTTTACAAACTCTGTTTGCTCTTGCTGTTGTAAATATGTAAAGCTAGCATTCAAGTTTTCAGCAAAGATTATGAACTAACCATATTCACAATAACATTTAGGTCTCATGTGTACTCATATCAATGGCATAATCAACTAGCGAGCAATAATAGTAAATCTCAGATGACAACACTTTCTCAAAATAATCATAATATGATATAACAAGATGGTATCTCGCTAGCCCTTTATGAGACGGCAAAACATAAATGTAGAGCACCTCTGAAGATCAAGGGTTGACTGGAAATTGTAATTCATGGTAAAAGAGATCCAGTCACAGTCATACTCAATGTAAACTAATAGTAATGCATGCAAATGATAGCGGTGCTCTCCAACTGGTGCTTTTTAATAAGAGGATGATGACTCAACATAAAAGTAAATAGATAGGCCCTTCACAGAGGGAAGCATGGACTTGTAGAGGTGCCATAGCTCGATTTTTGAAATAGATATGAATAATATTTTGAGTGGTATACTTTCATTGTCAACATAACAACCGAGAGATCTCGGTATCTTCCATGCTACACACATTATAGGCGGTTCCCAAGCAGAATGGTAAAGTCTATACTCCCCCTACCACCAACAAATATCAATCCATGGCTTGTCCGAAACAACGGGTGCCTCCAACTAGCAACAATCCTGGGGGAGTTTTGTTTGCAATTATTTTGATTTGATTTGAGCATGGGACTGGGCATCCCGGTTACCAGCCATTTTCTCGTGAGTGAGGAGCGGAGTCCACTCCTCTTGAGAATAACCCGCCTAGCATGGAAGATATAGACAACCCTAGTTGATACATGATCTATTCGAGCATACAAAACATAGTTTCATTTGAAGGTTTAGAGTTTGGCACATACAAATTTACTTGGAACGGCAGGTAGATACCGCATATAGGAAGGTATGGTGGACTCATATGGAATAACTTTGGGGTTTATGGGATTGGATGCACAAGAAGTATTCCCGTTTAGTACAAGTGAAGGCTAGAAAGAGACTTTGAAGCGACCAGCTAGAGAGCGACAACAGCCATGAACATGCATTAAAATTAATCAACACTGAATGCAAGCATGAGCAGTATATAATTCACCATGAACATAAATATCGTGGAGGCTATGTTGATTTTGTTTCAACTACATGTGTGAACATGTGCCAAGTCAAGCCACTCGAATCGTTCAAAGGAGGATACCACCCTATCATACCACACCACAACCATTTTAATAGCATGTTGGCATGCAAGGTAAACCATTATAAACTCCTAGCTACTTAAGCATGGCATGAGCAACTATAATCTCTAATTGTCATTGCAAACATGTTTCATTCATAATAGGGTGAATCGGGAATGATGAACTAATCATATTTACAAAAACAAGATAGGTCGAGTTCATACCAGCTTTTCTCATCTCACTCAGTTCATCATATATCGTCATTATTGCCTTTCACTTTTTTGACCGAACGGTGTGGATAATAATAATAGTGCACGTGCATTGGACCAAGCTGGAATCTGCAAGCATTCAATACAAGGGAGAAGACAAGGTAATATGGGCTCTTGGTTAGATCAACAATAATGCATATGAGAGCCAGTCAACATTTTCATCATGGTCTCCTCCTCTCGACCCCCAAAGAACAGAAAAGAAACAAAACTATTTACACGGGAAAGCTCCCAACAAGCAAAAGAAGAACGAGAAATCTTTTTGGGTTTTCTTTTTAACTACTACTACTACAGGCACGGAAAGTAAACTAGCTAAAAGCTACAACTAATTTTTTTGTTTTTCTTAAGGTTTTTCAAACACACAAGAAGAAAGCTTAAAACAGAAGATAAACTAGCATGGATGATACAATGAAAAAGTATGAGCACCGACAACTGGCATGAGTGTGTGAACATGAATGTAACGTCGGTGAGAGATATGTACTCCCCCAAGCTTAGGCTTTTGGCCTAAGTTGGTCTATGGCCATGGCTCAAAGTGACCCTCTCCGGTGTGCGAAGGAGTGTCATCTGGGTGCCACTGGTTGGCGATATCTTTCGGATTCCACTGATAAACAGACTGTCGATAAGGGTCAAGTGGTGGTTCCGGCTCAGGCTCTGGAGCTGGTGTCAGGATCCAGTATGTATAAGCGGCCTTCGGCAAGATGAGGTACGTGCCTGAAAATATGTCAAACAAAGAGGGCGCAGGCAAGGTAATAATCTCAAAGTAATTTTTATTAAATATCAATCTATATTTGAGCATCTTATTCTTATCCTTAACAATAAAATCATGCGCTACCATACTCTTATAATCTAGAAAATAGGAGGCAACAACTTTCCCTCTTTCTCATAATGCCTAATAGGTATGTTAAAGTGTGCAGCAAGGCGCGGGCAAAGATGCCTCCAAAGATGGGACCCTTTGTACGGTTAAGATTTAACCGTTTAGCAACAATAGCGCCTAAACTAAAAGTAGCATCACAAAACAAGGCATGGTGCAAAATAACAATATCAGGGGCACTAAGGTTTCCACTGTTCCCACGACCAATCAAGCATCTACTAGCAAATATTGCAAAGTAGCGTAGAACAGGAAAATGTATGCTAGTAATTCTTGCCTCGGAAACTTTCCTCGTTTCCCCTACAACAATCATATCAATTAACCCTTCCACATCATTACGATGTGGCTCCTCTATGCTGCCCTCAAAGGGCAAATTGCAAACCGCACAAAAGTCATAAAGTGACGTCTCCTTATACTCATCATACAAAGAAAAATCCATAGAAGGAGGCGACCTCCTAGCATGGAAATGAAAATTTTGCACAAAAATATTAGTGAGTAGGAGATACTGTTCGAGCTGGTCGTGGAGGAAGTCGGTGAGGCCTGCATTCTCAGCCAAATAATAAAAATCTTCATAAATTCCGGCTTCTCTCAAGAGCTCATCACAAGGCCATTCACACGGCCGAACTTCCGCAGTGCGAGGGAGATTATATCTGGGCTTATTATTTTCTTCACTTTGCTTATCCTTCAAGATTCGGCTCGAAGATCCCCTCAAAAATCTTTTCATCATTTTCTTTCTCTAAAAAATTTCTGAATTTTTAGTAACTCAAAATAAAAGTGAGCCAAACTCAACAAAATTGATAGCAACTACTCCTACAAGTGCCTAGAGGCCATATCATGCATTAAAACTACTTTTGACCACATAAATTTGACATGCAAGCTCAAGAACAGGGTCACCTAAGCAGCAAATATTGCAATAAATAAAGCACTAGAACAAAAACTAGTTGGACTAATGGAGGAGTCACATACCGAAGAACAATCCCCCAAAGCAGTTTTGTGAATGGAGCTTTGAGCTAGGAGATCGAAAATGGCAGTGAGCTAGAACTCGGGTTTGAGATGGTGGGGGATTTTTTCTGGAGGAAGACGAGGTGTGTGGGTGCAAGAATAAGTGGAGGGGGCCACATGGGGCTCACGAGGCAGGGGGCGCGCCCTGCACCCTCGTGGACAGGTGGTTGCCCCCTCTGGGGTGTTCTCAGTGCCAATAATTCTTAAATATTTTAGAAAAAAATCATATTTCATTTTCAGGACATTTGGAGAACTTTTATTCTTGGGGTATTTTTTATTGCAAGGATAATTCAGAAAACAAACATAAAATACTATTTTTTTTTCTTTATTTAATCTAAATAACAGAAAGTAAAAGGAGGGTACAGAGAGTTGTGCTTTCTAACTTCATCCAGCTCATGCTCATCAAAAGGAATCCACTAACAAGGTTGATCAAGTCTTGTTAACAAACTCTTTTCGAATAACATGAAACCGGAGAATTTTCGAATAACACTAGGTTACCTCAATGGGGATATGCATATCCCCAACAATAAGAATATCATATTTGTTCTTGATGGTAGGAAGAGGAAATTCAAAACCTCCAATAATAATTCTTGAAGTTTTTCCAATAGAATTAATACTGTGGACTTGAGGTTGTTTCCTCAGAAAGTGTACCGTATGCTCATTACCATTAACATGAAAAGTGACATTGCCTTTGTTGCAATCAATAACAGCCCCTGCAGTATTCAAAAAGGGTCTACCAAGGATAATCGACATACTATCGTCCTCGGGAATATCAAGAATAACAAAGTCCGTTAAAATAGTAACGTTTGCAACCACAACAGGCACATCCTCACAAATACCAACATGTATAGCAGTTGATGTATCAGCCATTTGCAAAGATATTTTAGTAGGTGTTAACTTATTCAAATCAAGTCCACGATATAAAGAGAGAGGCATAACACTAACACCGGCTCCAAGATCACATAAAGCAGTTTTAACATAGTTTCTTTTAATGGAGCATGGTATAGTTGGTACTCCTGGATCTCCTAGTTTCTTTGGTATTCCACCCTTAAAAGTATAATTAGCAAGCATGGTGGAAATTTCAGCTTCTGGTATCTTCCCTTTATTCGTAACAATATCTTTCATGTACTTAGCATAAGGATTCATTTTAAGCATATCAGTCAAACGCATACGTAAAAAGATAGGTCTAATCATTTCAGCAAAGCGCTCAAAATCCTCATCATCCTTTTTCCTGGATGGTTTAGGAGGAAAAGGCATGGGTTTCTGAACCCATGGTTCTCTTTCTTTACTGTGCTTCCTAGCAATGAAGTCTCTCTTATCATAACGTTGATTCTTTGATCGTGGGTTATCAAGATCAATAGCAGGTTCAATCTCCACATCATTGTCATTGCTAGGTTGAGCATCGACATGAACATCATCATTAATATTATCACTAGGTACCTGTTCATTACTAGATTGTGTTTCAGCATCAGAAATAGAAATATCATTGGGATTCTTAGTGTGTCAACAATAGGTTCACTAGAAGCATGCAAAGTCCTATCATTTTTCTTTTTCTTCTTTTTAGAAGAACTAGGTGCAACAACATTAGTTCTCTGAGAATCTTGCTCAATTCTCTTAGGGTGTCCCTCAGGATACAAAGGTTCCTGAGTCATCTTACCCCCTCTAGTCATAACTCTAACAACATTATCATTTTTCTTATTATTTAATTCATTGAGCAAATCATTCTGAGCTTTAAGTACTTGTTCTACTTGAGTGGTAACCATAGAAGCATGTTTACTAATGAGTTTAAGTTCACCTTTAACTCTAGTCATATAATCACTCAAGTGTTCAATCATATAAGCATTACGTTTCAGTTGTCTACCAACATAAGCATTGAAGTTTTCTTGTTTAACAATAAAATTATCAAACTCATCTAAGCATTGGCTAGCAGACTTATAACGGGGAATATCACCTTCATCAAATCTATAGAGAGAATTTACCTTTACTACTTGTGTCAGGTTATCAAGACCATGTATTTCTTCAATAGGTGGTAAATTCTTAACATCTTCAGCTTTAATACCTTTTTCTTTCATAGATTTCTTTGCCTCTTGCATATCTTCAGGACTAAGAAATAGAATACCCCTTTTCTTCAAAGTTGGCTTACGAGTTGGTTCAGGAAGTGTCCAATCATTTTCATTACTCAACATATTATTCAATAGCAATTCAGCTTGATCAACAGTTCTTTCTCTGAAAACACAACCAACACAACTATCCAAGTGGTCTATGGAAGCATCGGTTAGTCCATTATAAAAGATATCAAGTATTTCATTTTTCTTGAGAGGATGATCAGGCAAAGCATTAAGTAATTGGAGAAGCCTCCCCCTAGCTTGTGGGAGACTCTCTTCTTCAATTTGCACAAAATTATATATTTCCCTTAGAGCAGCTTGTTTCTTATGAGCGGGGAAATATTTAGCACAGAAGTAATAAATCATATCCCGGGGACTACGCACACAACCAGGATCAAGAGAATTAAACCATGTTTTAGCATCACTCTTTAATGAGAACGGAAACAACTTAAGGATAAAGTAATAGCGAGTTTTCTCATCATTAGTGAATAGGGTGGCTATATCATTTAATTTAGTAAGATGTGCCACAACAGTTTCAGATTCATAGCCATGGAAAGGATCAGATTCAACCAAAGTAATTAAGTCAGGATCGATAGAGAAATAATAATCCTTATCACAAATACAGATAGGTGAAGAAGCAGGGTCATATTTAATTCTAGCATTCAAAGATTTTTCTTTCAGCTTGGCTAATAGTTTCTTAAGATCATATCTATCATTGCAAGCTGAAAAGTCTCTAGCAGTTTCTTCATCCATAACATAACCCTCAGGCACAACAGGCAATTAATATCTAGGGGGAGAATCTTCATCATCACTTTCATCAATATTATCAATTTCAATAATTTTATTCTCTCTAACCCTAGCAAGTTGTTCATCAAGAAATTCACCTAGTGGCACAGTATTATCAAGCATAGAAGTAGTTTCATCATAAGTATCGTGCAAAGCAGAAGTGGCATAATCAATAACATGCGACATATCAGAATGAATAGCAGGAGTAGGTGTCGCAAGTTTACTCAAAACATAAGGTGAATCAAGTGCAGAGCTACATGGAAGTTCCTTACCTCCCCTCATAGTTGAGGGGGAAATCTTGGTTCTTTCATGTTTCAAGTTCTTCATAGTGATCAGCAGATATAAATTCCAAGTGACTCAAAGAATAGAGGTATGCTCCCGGCAACGGCGCCAGAAAATAGTCTTGATAACCCACAAGTATAGGGGATCGCAACAGCTGGGTTATAAATTCAACCACACCTGGAAGACTTAATATATGCAGCAAAGTATTTAGTAGAAAAGTAATATGGAAGTAACGGTAACGGTGGAAAAAGTAACAGTATTGGTTTTGTAGTGATTGTAACAGTGGCAACGGAAAAGTAACTAAGAAAATATCAATATGTGAAAATCTCGTAGGCAATGGATCAGTGATGGATAATTATGTCGGATGTGATTCCTCATGCAACAATTATAACATAGGGTGACACAAAACTAGCAATAGTTCATCAATGTAATGTAGGCATGTATTCTGAATATAGTCAAACGTGCTTATGGAAAAGAACTTGCATGACATCTTTTGTCCTACCCTCCCGTGGCAGCGGGGTCCTATTGGAAACTAAGGGATATTAATGCCTCCTTTTAATATAGTACCAGACCAAAGCATTAACACTTAGTGAATACATTAACTCCTCAAACTACGGTCATCACTGGTAAGTATCTCGATTATTGTCACTTCGGGGTTAACGGATCATAACACATGATAGGTGACTATTGACTTGCAAGATAGGATCAAGAACTCACATATATTCATGAAAACATAATAGGTCTAGATCTGAAATCATGGCACCCGGGCCGTAGTGACAAGCATTAAGCATAGCAAAGTCATAGTAACATCAATCTCAGAACATAATGGATACTAGGGATCAAACCCTAACAAAACTAACTCGATTACATGATAAATCTCATCCAACCCATCACCGTCCAGCAAGCCTACAATGGAATTACTCACGCACAGCGGTGAGCATCATGAAATTGGTGATGGACGAAGGTTGATGATGACGATGGCAACGGATTCCCCTCTTCGGAGCCCCGAACGGACTCCAGATCAGCCCTCCCGAGAGAGATTAGGGCTTGGCAGCGGCTCTGTATCGTAAAACGCGATGAATCCTTCTCTATGATTTTTTTCTCCCCGAACATGAATATATAGAGTTGGAGTTGAGGTCCGTGGAGCATCAGGGGGCCCACAAGACAGGGGGGGGCGCGCCCCCACCCTCGTGGATAGGGTGTGGCCCCCTGGTCTTGATTCTTTTGCCAGTATTTTTTATATATTCCAAAAATATTCTCCATGAAGTTTCAGATCATTCCGATAACTTATATTTCTGCACAAAAATAACACCATGGAAATTCTGCTAAAAACAGCGTTAGTCCGGGTTAGTTCCATTCAAATCATGCAAGTTAGAATCCAAAACAAGGGAAAAAGTGTTTGGAAAAGTAGATACGTTGGAGAAGCATCAAGTCCCTAGGATATGATTTATTACTTCTCTGCTAAATATTTCCCCGCTCATAAGAAACAAGCTGCCTTAAGGGAAATATATAACTTTGTGCAAATTGAATAAGAGAGTCTCCCACAAGCTTGGGGGAGGCTTCTCCGATTACTTAATGGTTTGCCTGATCATCCTCTCAAGAAAAATGAAGTAATTGATATCTTTTATAATGGACTAACCGATGCTTCCAAAAACCACCTGGATAGTTGTGCTGGTTGTGTTTTCAGGGAAAAAACTATTGGTCAAGCTGAATTGTTATTGAATAATATGTTGAGTAATGAAAATGATTGGACACTTCTTGAACCAACTCCTAAGCCAACTCCGAAGAAAAGGGGTATTCTATTTCTCAGTCCTGGAGATATGCAAGAGGCAAAGAAATCTATGAAAGAAAAAGGTATTAAAGCTGAAGATGTTAAGAATTTACCACCTATTGAAGAAATACATGGTCTTGATAACCCGACACAGGTAGTAAAGGTAAATTCTCTCTATATATTTGATAAGGGTGAAATCCCATCTACTAAGTTTGCTAGCCAATGCTTGGATGAGTTTGATAATTTTATGGTTAAACAAGAAGATTTCAATGCTTATGTTGGTAGACAATTGAAACGTAATGCTTATATGATTGAACACTTGAGATTATATGTCTAGAGTTAAAGGTGACCTTAAACTCATTAGTAAACATCCTTCTATGGTTACCACTCAAGTAGAACAAGTACTTAATGCTCAAAATGATTTTCTTAATGAATTTAATAACAAGAAAAATGATAATGCTGTTAGAGTTATGACTAGAGGGGGTAAAATGACTCAGGAACCTTTGTATCCTGAGGGCCGCCCTGAGAGAATTGAGCAAGATTCTCAAAGGACTAATGTTGATGCACCTAGTTATTCTAAGAGGAAGAAAAAGAAAAATGATAGAACTTTGCATGCTTCTAGTGAACCTGCTGTTGACACACCTGAGAATCCCAATGATATTTCTATTTCTGATGCTGAAACACAATCTGGTAATGAACATGAACCTAGTGATAATGTTAATGATGATGTTCATGTTGATGCTCAACCTAGTAATAACAATGATGTAGAGATTGAACCTGTTGTTGATCTTGATAACCCACAATCAAAGAATCAACGTTATGATAAGAGAGACTTTGTTGCTAGGAAGCACGGTAAAGAAAGAGAACCATGGGTTCAGAAACCCATGCCTTTTCCTCCTAAACCATCCAAGAAAAAGGATGATGAGGATTTTGAGCGCTTTGCTGAAATGATTAGACCTATCTTTTTGCGTATGTGTTTGACTGATATGCTTAAAATGAATCCTTATGCTAAGTACATGAAAGATATTTTTAAAAATAAAAGAAAGATACCGAAAGCTGAAATTTCCACCATGCTTGCTAATTATACTTTTAAAGGTGGAATACCAAAGAAACTAGGAGATCCCGAAGTACCAACTATACCATGCTCCATTAAAAGAAACTATGTTAAAACTGCTTTATGTGATCTTGGAGCGGTGTTAGTGTTATGCCTCTCTCTTTATATCGTAGACTTGATTTGAATAAGTTGACACCTACTGAAATATCTTTGCAAATGGCTGATAAATCAACTGCTATACCTGTCGGTATTTGTGAGGATGTGCCTGTTGTGGTTGCAAACGTTACTATTTTAACGGACTTTGTTATTCTTGGTATTCCCGAGGATGATAGTATGTCCATTATTCTTGGAAGACCCTTTTTGAATACTGCAGGGTATGTTATTGATTGCAACAAAGGCAATGTCACTTTTCATGTTAATGGTAATGAGCATATGGTACACTTTCTAAGGAAACAACCTCAAGTCTAGAGTATTAATTCTATTGGAAAAACTTCAACAATTACTATTGGAGGTTTTGAATTCCCTCTTCCTACTGTCAAGAAGAAATATGATATTCTTATTGTTGGGGATGTGCATATCCCCGTTGAGGTAACCTAGTGTTATTCGAAAATTCTCCGGTTTCATGTTATTTAGAAAGAGTTTGTTAACAAGACTTGATTAACCTTGTTAGTGGATTCCTTTTGATGAGCATGAGATGGATGAAGTTAGAAAGCACGACCTTCTATACCCTTCTTTTACATCTTGTTATTTAGATTAAGTAAAGCAAAAACAGTATTTTCTGTCTATTTTCTGAATTATCCTTGCAATAAAAAATACCTCGATAATAAAAGTTCTCCAAATGTCCTGAAAATTTAATATGTTTTTTTCTAGAATATTTAAGAATATTTCACACTGAGAACACACCAGGGGGACCCACCATGTGCCCACGAGGGTGGAGGGTGCGCCCACCCCTCTAGGGCGCGCCCCTGCCTCGTGGACCCCACGTGGCCCCCCTCCACTTATTCTTGCACCCACACACTTCGTCTTCCTCTAGAAAAAATCCTCCACCAGCTCAAACCCGAGTTCTAGCTCATCTTGCTGCCATTTTCGATCTCCTTGCTCAAAGCTCCATTCACAAAACTACTGTGGGGGGATCTAGGGAAATCACACAAGCTACCATAGGGAGCATTCATTTCCCTGCCATACATTATTTTGCTCTCTTCGTGGGTAGATGCATTAATGTTAAAGATGAGGTTTGCCACATGTGCGTTCCAGATCTTAGTGTCCTCAAGAGTGCGGTATTGGGTGATAAACAATATAACTTGGGGGCTATTGTTGCACGTAGGTTGCATCTTAATAGTTTAAGTGGAGACTTTTTTGGTGGAATTTATGCAACTCGTGTAGCTAATTTTATTGAGATACCCATACATGAGAATGATATTGAATTGCCTCCTGCTTATCTTGATTATAATGCTATGGTTCGTCATCAATTTGTTGAGAGGAACGATCAGTTCCTCCAGTACCGACTAATCTTTGACAGACGGCGCACCATCCATGTTGCTCTTCCTGCTCCTACTTTCTTCGACTTTCAGGCAAAAAGGAGATATGTTATAACCATGGAGGAGGCGAACAAGTACGAGAGGAGGACGGAGGCAGCTCGCCTCCAAGCTGCAGCTCTTCAGGCAGTAGCTGCTGCATCTCAGTACGACCCCAGCTTCAACTTCGGATATCCACCAGGCCAGCCATGGTCATAGACCAACTTAGGCCAAAAGTCTAAGCTTGGGGGAGTACGTATTTCTCACCGACATTACATTCATGTTTACACACTCATGCCAGTTGTCGGTGCTCATACTTTTTCATTGTACTATCCATGCCAGTTTATTTTCTTTTTAAGCCTTCCTCTTGTGTGTCTGAAAAACCTTAATAAAAACAAAAAAAATAGTTGTAGCTTTTAGCTAGTTTACTTTCCATGCATGTAGTAGTAGTAATTAAAAAGAAAACCCAAAAAGATTTCTCGTTCTTCTTTTGCTTGTTGGGAGCTTTCCCGTGTAAATAATTTAGTTTTATTTTTTTTCTTTGGGGGCCGAGAAAAGAAGACCATAATGAAATGTTGAGTGGCTCTCATATGCATTATTGTTGATTTAACCAAGAGCCCGTATTACCTTGTCTTCTCCCTTGTATTGAATGCTTGCAGATTCCAGCTTAGTCCAATGCACGTGCACTATTATTATTATCCACACTATTCGGCTGTGCAAGTGAAAGGCAATAATGACGATATATGATGGACTGATTGAGATGAGAAAAGCTGGTATGAACTTGAACTATCTTGTTTTTGTAAATATGATTAGTTCATTGTTCCTGATTCAGCCTATTATGAATGAAACATGTTTGCAATGACAATTAGAGATTATAGTTTCTCATGCCATGCTTAATTATCTAGGAGTTTATAATGGTTTACCTTGCGTGCCAACATGCTATTAAAATGGTTGTGATGTGGTATGATAGGGTGGTATCCTCGTTTGAACGATTCGAGTGGCTTGACTTGGCACATGTTCACGCATGTAGTTGAAACAAAATCAACATAGCCTCCACGATATTTATGTTCATGGTGAATTATATCCTACTCATGCTTGCACTCGGTGTTGATTAATTTTAATGCATGTTCATGACTGTTGTCGCTCTCTAGTTGGTCGCTTCCCAGTCTCTTTCTAGCCTTCACTTGTACTAAGCGGGAATACTGCTTGTGCATCCACTTCCATAAACCCTAAAGTTATTACATATGAGTCCACCATACCTTCCTATATGCGGTATCTACCTGCCATTCCAAGTAAATTTGTATGTGCCAAACTCTAAAACTTCAAACGAAATTCTGTTTTGTATGCTCGAATAGCTCATGTATCAACTAGGGTTGTCTATATCTTCCATGTTAGGTGGGTTATTCTCAAGAGGAGTGGACTCCGCTCCTCATTCACGAGAAAATGGCTGGTAACCGGGATACCCGGTCCCATGCTTAAATTAAAATAACTGCAAACAAAACTCCCCCAGGATTGTTGATAGTTGGAGGCACCCATTGTTTCGGACAAGCCATGAATTGATGTTTGTTGGTGGTAAGGGGAGTATAAACTTTACCATTCTGCTTGGGAACCGCCTATAATGTGTGTAGCATGGAAGATATCGAGATCCCTCGATTGTTATATTGACAATGAAAGTATACCGTTGAAAATATTATTCATCTCTATTTCAAAACCGAGCTCTGGCACCTCTACAAATCCCTTCTTCCCTCTGTGAAGGGCCTACCTATTTACTTTTATGTTGAGTCATCATCCTCTTATAAAAAGCACCAGTTGGAGAGCACCGCTGTCATTTGCATGTATTATTATTAGTTTACATTGAGTATGACTTTGACTGGATCTCTTTTACCATGAATTACAATGTTTAGTCAGTCCTTGAACTTCAAATTGCTCTGCATTTATGTTTTGCGGACTCAGAAAGGGCTAGCGAGATACCATCTTGTTATATCATATTATGATTGTTTTGAGAAAGTGTTGTCATCTGAGATTTATTATTATTCCTCGCTAGTTGATTATGCCATTGATATGAGTAAACATGAGACCTAAGTGTTATTGTGAATATGGTTAGTTCATAATCTTTGCTGAAAACTTGAATGCTGGCTTTACATATTTACAACAGCAAGAGCAAACCGAGTTTGTAGGATTTTTTCTTTATCACTTTCAGTTTGTCAACTGAATTGCTTGAGGACAAGCAAAGATTTAAGCTTGGGGGAGTTGATACGTCTCCAACGTATCTACTTTTCCAAACACTTTTGCCCTTATTTTGGACTCTAACTTACATGATTTGAATAGAACTAACCCGGACTGACGCTGTTTTCAGCAGAATTGCCATGGTGTTATTTTTGTGCAGAAATAAAAGTTCTCGGAATGACCTGAAACTTCACGGAGAATATTTTTGGAATATATAAAAAATGCTGGCGAAAGAATCAAGGCTAGAGGGCCCACACCCTGGCCACGAGGGTGGGGGCGCCCCCTGCCTCGTGGGCCCCCTGGAGCTCCACCGACCTCAACTCCAACTCTATATATTCATGTTCGGGGCGAGAAAAATCAGAGAGAAGGATTCATCGCGTTTTACGACACGGAGCCACCGCCAAGCCCTAATCTCTCTCGGGAGGGCTGATCTGGAGTCCGTTCGGGGCTCCGGAGAGGGGAAACCGTCGCCATCGTCATCATCAACCTTCCTCCATCACCAATTTCATGATGCTCACTGCCGTGCATGAGTAATTCCATCATAGGCTTGCTGGACGGTGATGGGTTGGATGAGATTTATCATGTAATCGAGTTAGTTTTGTTAGGGTTTGATCCCTAGTATCCATTATGTTCTGAGATTGATGTTGCTGTGACTTTGCTAAGCTTAATGCTTGTCACTAGGGCCCGAGTTCCATGATTTCAAATCTGAACCTATTATGTTTTCATGAATATATGTGAGTTCTTGATCCTATCTTGCAAGTCAATAGTCACCTACTATGTGTTATGATCCGGTAACCCCGAAGTGACAATAATTGATACCACTCCCGGTGATGACCGTAGTTTGAGGAGTTCATGTATTCACTAAGTGTTAATGCTTTGGTCCGGTACTCTATTAAAAGGATACCTTAATATCCCTTAGTTTCCAATAGGACCCCGCCGCCACGAGAGGGTAGGACAAAAGATGTCATGCAAGTTCTTTTCCATAAGCACGTATGACTATATTCGGAATACATGCCTACATTACATTGATGAACTGGAGCTAGTTCTGTGTCACCCTATGTTATAATTGTTGCATGAGGAATCGCATCCGACATAATTATCCATTACTGATCCATTTCCTACGAGCTTTTCACATATTGATCTCTGCTTAGTTACTTTTCCGTTGCCACTGTTACAATCACTACAAAAACTAGTACTATTACATTTGCCATTGTTACCGCTACTTCCATTACTTTGATACTAAATACTTTGCTACGGATATTAACTCTTTCAGGTGCGGTTGAATTTTCAACTCAACTGCTAATACTTGAGAATATTCTTTGGCTCCCTTGTGTCGAATCAATAAATTTGGGTTTAATACTCTACCCTCAAAAATAGTTGCGATCCCCTATACTTGTGGGTTATCAACGGGCCTTGAAAGGACAAGAGGTGGAAGTTATTATGGGCCACAAGTGCCCATAAGGAAGTGGCGCCCCCTTGCCACATAGGGGGGATTGGACTAGAGGAGGAGTAGGACTCCTCCCCCTTGGCCGGTGCCCCAAGGAGGGTCTTTCCCTCCTTGGTGGATGCCCCCTCCTCCTCTAACCTATATATACTAGGTTTTTTTGCTCTGTTGGATATACTTGGAGCCTCCTCTAGTTCTAGTTGGTCCTAGTTGACTAATAAGAGCTACTATAATCCTCCCGTCCTCATAATTAGATGCCTTGTGTGGTTCTAATCTCCTCCCTCTAATTCTCTGGTGATGATTAGCTCTAGACGGAGAAGCGCTATCGGATCATGGAGGCTACACGCTTGCAACCAAGTAGAGAGTTCGTGCTTTCGGTCTTCTGTTCGAGGAACTGTTTGTGGGTGGTACGAGGGATCATTCATCGACAGTATGAGGGACTCTAAGTATGATCTACACCGATACTTTCTTCTTTTGTTGCAACTCGGTGACGGTAACGATAGTGATCCCAACCCGTTATGCATCTACATACAAATCTTGGGTGATCGTAGGCACAATTTTTTCCTACTATGTTTCCCAACAATGGCATCATAAGTAGTTATATGAGTAGATGTTAGATGTGATCTAGATCACATGTGATTGTGATGGTAGATGTTCTTGCTATGCCTCCCTCGACTGTTGCTTCGGTTCAACTCATCAAGAGTATGGTGTCGCTTTTTTACAAGGTTCTGACAATCGATCGACTCTGGCTGTCGATGATCTGCTATCAGTTCCTTGGGCTTCACCATAGTTGGGAATAGTGAACCTTGTGTACACAAGAGGGTGTCGAAGATGGATGATCTTCTAGGGGGTCACGCGTATTTGACAAAGTTTAGTGTGGGACTAGAAATTTTAATTAAGTCTCTTGTTTCACACACACCCCGAAACTCAATCTACCATCAAGAATCATCGCCTAAATTGTGGATGTAGCTTGGTAGCTAGTATTACTTGTTAAAACTGGTTAACCGCGTGACTAAATTTTTTCTAAAACCGATTAGAGGACGTCTAACTTGGTTTTGCAGGGTATGCTATGGTATAGTCTTCATCATGATAATGAGTTTATGTATGAGATGGTTATATGTATGTTGTAATGTTAAGTGGTCTGCGCATCATGACATGATGGCTGGAGCCATGAGATTGCCGCGTTAATGTAAATATGGTAGAGATAGCCTACATGTTATAGGTGACGATGGAAAGAGGACCCCGACGTGGAGAAGGTGTACTTGGTGCGTGCTACTTGTAAATTGCGTTGGGATTTTCCCTGAAGAGGAGAGGAGATGGAGCGCAGTAGAGATAATTATTTCTCTTAGTAAGAACCAATGTTATCAAACCAATAGGAGAATCAAACAAACTCTCGTCGTCAGCACCTGCACACACAAAAGAAAATACTTGCACCCAACGCGGGCAAGAGGGTTGTCAATCCCCTTGAACTCGTTACTTGCAAGGATCAAATCTTGTATATGTAGATAGATAAATTGCAAAACAAAATAAAAGTAAATAAAATGCAACAAAGTATTTTTAGTTTTTATAATATGGTAAAAGCTGACTCGGGGGCCATACTTTTCACTAGAGGCTTCTCTCTCATACACATAACATACACTGGGTAAACAAATTACCGTTGGGCAATTGATAGAAAATCACATAGTTATGACGTTATTCATGACAATGATCACACATACAGGCATCACATCCATGACAAGTAGACCGACTCCTGCCTGCAATTACTACTATTACTCCACCAATCGACCCCTATCTAGCACATGCATCTATGGTATTAAGTTCATGACAAATAGAGTAACTCTTTAAGCAAGATGACATGATGTAGACAAAGGAAACCCAATCAATATGAATAAACCCCATCATTTTATCCTCAGTAGCAACAATACGATACGTGCCTCACTACCCCTTTTGTCACGAGGTGAGGACACCACAAGATTGAACCCACTACAAAGCACCTCTACCACTAAAGATAAATCAATCTAGTTGGCCAAACCAAATAGATATACCAGAGAGAAATACAAAGCTATCATAATCATGCATAATAAAGTTCAGAAAAGACCCAATTACTTCCAATGAATAATCTGATCATAAACCCACAATTCATCGGATCCCAACAAATACACCGCAAAAGAAGACTACATCTGATAGAACTCCAAGAAGACCGAGGAGAACATTGTATTGAAGATCAAAGAGAGAGAAAAAGCCATCTAGCTACTAGATATGGACATATAGGTCTATGGTAAACTACTCATGCATCATCGAAAGGCAACAAGGATGATGTAGAAGCCCTCCGTGATCGATCCCCTCTTTGGTAGAGTACCAGAAAAAGGCTCCAAATGGGATCACAGAAGAATAGGAGGTTGCGACGGGAAAAAAATGTTTCAGGTGGCTCTCTGGGGGTTTCCCAAAATTTGAGAATTTATAGAAGTGGAATTAGGTCAGACGGAACCTCGCGGTGCCCACAAGGTAACAGGGTGTGGCCCCACTGGGTGCGCCCTGTTGCCTTGTCATCTCCTCGTTTTTCCTCTAGTCTCCTCTCGAAGTTTCTAGGGTCTCTTATGTCCAGAAAAAATAGTCAAAAAGTTTCATAGCGTTTGTACTCTATTTGGTACCAATTTTCTAGAAAACCAAAAACACGCAGAAAACAACAACTGGCACTGGGCACTGGGTTAATAGGTTAGTTCCCAAAAATGATATAAAATAGCATAAAATGCATATAAAGCATCCAAGATTGATAATATAGTAGCATGAAACAATAAAAAAAATATAGATATGTTGGAGATGTATCAACATCCCCAAGCTTAATTCCTGCTTGTCCTCGAGTAGGTAAATGATAAAAATAGAATTGTTGATGTGAAATGCTACCTAACATGTGTATCATGTAATCTCTTTATGGTATAATCGTTAGAAACGATGAAGTAACAATATCAACATAATAATATCCATGAATATAAGAAACATAATCATTACTTTTTCAAAATATACGATCCTTAACGAATGTTATCCCCACTCATTTTATCATCTTAGCATGGCATGACTCCACCTCCACCACATAAATATAAATCATGAGCACGTCGGTGTCAAACCAGGCAATTGGATCATACTTCTAACGCGCTTCAGCATTTTCAGCCCCATGCAATACATGAGCGTGAGCCTTGGATATATCACTAAAGGTGGAACCGAATGCGGTGATAGAGATCAATAAGGAGAAGTCAAAAAACTAAGAAAGTCTTGCATCAACGCGGCTAATCAACGGGCTATAGAGATGCCCATCAATCGATGTCAATACAAGGAGTAGGGATTGCCATGCAATGGATGCACTATGAGCTATAAGTGTATGAAAGCTCAACGGAGACTGAGTGGGTGTGCATCCAACTTTCTTGCTCATGGAGACCTTGGGCATTTGAGCAAGCCCATTATTGGAATATACAAGCCAAATTCTATAACAACAAATTCTCATTAGTATATGAAAGTGAAAACTCAGGAGACTCTCTATATGGAGAACATGGTGCTACTCTGAAGCACAAGTGTGGTAAAAGATAGTAACATTACCTCTTATCTCTTTTTCTCTCATTTTTTTGTTGGGCTCGTTTTGGCCTCTTTTTTTATCCGAAATCTCATCCCGACTTGTAGGGGAATCATAGTCTCCATTATCCTTTCCTCACTGGGACACTACTCTAATAATGATGAACATCACACTTTTATTTACTTACAACTCGATAACTAGAACAATATGACTCTATATGAATGCCTATGGCAGTGTACCAGGATGTGCAATGATGCTAGCGTAACATGTATAATAATGATGAATGGTGGTTGTGCCACAAATATCATGTCAGCTCTATGATCATGCAAAGCAATATGACAATGAACATGCATGTCATGAAAATGGAACGGTGGAAGTAGCATGACAATATATCTCGAAAGCTATGGAAATGCCATAATAGGTAGGTATGGTGGCTGTTTTGAGTAAGATATAAGGAGGCTTATGTGTGATAGAGCGTATCATATCACGGGGTTTGGATGCACCGATGAAGTTTGCACCATCTCTCGAGGTGAGAAAGGGCAATGCATAGTACCGAAGAGGCTAGCAAATTATGGAAAGGCAAGAGTGCATATAATCCATGGACTCACATTAGTCATAAAGAACTCACATACTTAGGACAATTTAACTCGTGAGATAGGTTAGTACACATAAAAATAAATCACCCAAACATGTACTATCAGGACAAGTTGCATAATTATTTACAAACATTAGCTATTGTATACTACCATTTTCACAATTTATATTCCCCAACATAAACCATTAACTTCAGAACAAGCACATAACAAAAACAGGACAACAATGTGTCAAAACCAGAACAATATGTAGTTATCTTATTAAGATGTGTACTTTTGTAACTCTAAAAATTCTAAAAAGTTAGGATGTAATCAGTGGCGGAGCCACACAAGATTGGTTGGGGGGACAAGATAGAAAATGTCCAATTCTAGGGGGGTAAAAGTTGTATATTTTTTTCCAATCTGCACCTCCATATAAAAAATTTCTTGACAAAATTTACCAAACCTAGGGGGTCATGGCCCCTGCAGGGTTGCATGTAGCTCCGCCAGTGGATGTAACAGACAATTTGTAATGCAGTACTATGTACAAATTTCAAGAATTGATCACATTTTAGTACATAATGAAAATTTGAAGACAAGAGGTAATTTTTTTGTTGCTACGCAAAACCTAACAACATGCAATTGCAACATCCCAAAGGCTAAATTTGGCACATTACTGAAAGCAAAGATAAAAACATAATTACTACAGTAGCAATAAGCATGTTGACACACACAAAATAAAAAGCAAAAATAAAGATAACTACAGGGTTGCCTCCCAACAAGCGCTTTTGTGTCTCTGAATGTTTGGTGTGTCTGACCTTTCGGATTTAGGACTATGTTCTTGCATATTTGTTCATGTGGATATGATGAGTTAGTGTTAGTGTTTTTGGTCATTTTTTACGATGTGGTTTATTCTGACTTTGAAGTCCTACTTCAGCACTTCGGTGAAACTCTTATTGTTCGACGGCGGGTAGTTTTAGGGGATTATCCCCGGACAAGTATTTCCAACACTCATGACATCTCATCCTTTTGGATAAGAGGCTCAAGAGGGTTTTTGAACCCATGAAGGTAGTCAAGTTTGTTCAGGTGTAGAAGTGATGTTTCATTCCTTCAATCTGGCCGTAATCTCTTTACAGAAGCTTGGGCAATATTTTGTGTTTGCAAAGATTGATACCACATAAAAGATGTTTCTAAATGATTTCATTGCAATTTTTAGCTATAAAATTTACTTTGTAGTTTCTTAGTTCTTTGATCCCAAGCTTTGGATCTAATATTTTTTTTGAGTTCGAAAAACCATAGGCCATTCTCTCACAAAAAACAGAAATTATTTTAGTCATTAGCTAAGATACCCCTTCAAATGTTATTTTGAAATTCCTCTATTGGCGATAACTGGAGTGCCACATGCACCCCACTTGTCACCACAAGAGCATTTTGTAGGTTTTCGCGCTTGATAATGATGGATCCCTCATTATCATTTGAGTTCTTGCGACCAACATAATCACAAAAGCATCATTGACTAGAGCAACTGAAACTTGGAGGCCCAAATTTCTAGGCCCGAATCACATTCCAGAGCTCTAGGGCCCATAAGAGGCAAACATAGGCCTGATGTCTTTCAGGAGATAGTTCTTGATCTACATGACTAGAATGGAGTTGTTGAGTAACATAGTGGCCACCATATTACCATGATCTGTCATAGCAAAGTGCAAGCCAGCACTACTAACAAAGATGAGGATATTGAGAGTTTGATCAGGTTGCTGCTCGTTTCTCTCTTTTATTTTCTTCTATTTGGCAGTTTTGGTATATGTTTCTTTGAGCGCGGCTATGTGCCGCCAGTTGTGATTCCTATGCAGAAGTTCTCCCTGGCCGGCCCAATAACCATGTGGCCGCGTCGCGCTGACTACACTCACGTTTTTTCTTTTTTCCCTTATTTTTTATTCACTTTTTTGTTTTTGTTTTAACTTTTATATTTTTTCGTATTTCAATATAATAAAATTATTTATATTACCAAAAAATGTTACATAAACTTGGAAAAATGTTGACATGCATTTGAAAAATTCTAAACGCATATAGGAGAATGTTAATCATGCAAGCATTTTTTTCATGACATAGAAAATGTCACTCGTTTAAAAATGTACGTGACATTAAAAATAATATATATACAACATAAAAAAAAATTGCATAATAGAAATAGTTTCATATGTAAAAAAATGTACATTACATTTTTAAAATTGTTAAAAAGTTTCAGAAATGCGTTCATTACATTTTCATAAGATAGTATAAAGAAAAAGGTGAGGTTGAAGCATGGAGTATATCAGAGAGATCGAAGTCAATAAAAAGTTATTCATGTTTCAAAATAGTGAACAAGAAACATCATCCAAAGATAAATACGGAAACTAGATAAGAAATCATGTGCTTACAGACCATGGATGAGCGTAAGCTAGGGTTTAAGGCACATATCAGATGATGACCAGCCAATTAGGGAAAACAGTCAAGTAAAGTCAAGAAAAGAAGCGATTTTCTATAAATCACGGGAGATCCAGCAAGTAGGGCGAGTGATGGTGCCGACCGCCGGCATGGCAAGTCATCGATCGACCTTCCTAGGCTTTATCTCACTAATGTGCCAGCCACGTGATCGTCAGTGGAGACCATATCTCCTTTAGTGGCCCATTAGGGCAGCCGCTCGTGCATAGTTGTAGGTTCGCTCGCTTTACGCCATTTTTCTGTTTTTTTTGTTTTTTTACGTTCAATCTTTGGTTTTTCTTTGTTTCTCACTGCTTTATTCGGTTTTTAGTCTTTTCTTCATTATACTTTGTTTTTACACTGGTTTTCTTTAGTTTTGTCTTTCTTTGTTATATTATGGTTTTGTTCCTTTGGGGGGTTTCTTCATGTTTTTCTTTTTTTGCAGGATTCTAAATGGTTTTTAACACACACACACACACACACACACACACACACACACATACACATATATATTATATATATAGAAACTTTTCGTGAAACTTTTTTTGATAAAATTATGATATTTTCCAAATACATCACATGTTTTGAACACTTTTTTAATACACGATAAACTTTGTCAAATACACGTTGCACATTTTGTGAATAACAATAGACATTTTCTAAACAGCACGAATATTTCTTTTAAAATGTTATTTTAAAAAAAACTGAGAACAATTTTGCGACACACATGAATATTTCAATAAAATGCCACGTACATTTTTTTAATGCAATTAAAGATTTTCGAACATATGGGAACATTTTTATACATTTTATAAATAATTTTTAAAATATAACAAATCTTTTTTTTGAATTGCTGGAATTTTTATTTGAAGTGTCATGTTGCACTCTCATGCTTCACTTATATCTTTTTTAGAGTCTAATAAATTGTAATGGCAATATGAACGGGTTATGAAATTGGTCCTAATATGATAGGTATTCAAGAGGGATATAATTAAAAATTCATGCAGATCACTGAATCTGATAAGTTTGATTCCTAGCAATACTTTGAGATATAGATATGGTGTATTTTTTTAGTTCGAAAAGCCATAGGTCATTCTCCCCCAAAAAATAGAAATGATTTAAGTCATTAGCTAAAATACCCCTTCAAATTTTATTTTGATTTTCCTTTATTGGCAATAACTGGAGCGCCACATGTACCGCACTTGTCACCACAAGAGAATTTTGTAGGTTTCCCACTTGATAATGATGGACCCCTCAAAATCATTTGAGTTGTTGCGACCAACATAATCACAAAAACATGATTGACTAGAGCAACTGAAACTTGGACGCCCAAATTTCTAGGCCCGAATCACATTCCAGAGCTCCAGGGCCCATAAGAGGCAACCATAGGCCTGATGTCTTGCATGAGATAGTTCTTAATCTACATGACTAGAATGGAGTTGCTGAGTAACATAGAGACAACCATATTACCAGGATCCGTCATAGCAAACTGCAAGCATGCACTACTAACAGAGATGAAGATATTCAGAGTTTGTTGAGGTTGCTGCCCGTTTCTCTCTTTTATTTTCTTCTATTTGGCAGCTTTGGTATATGTTTATTTGGACGCGGCTATGTGCCGGCAGTTGTGACTCCTATACATAAGTTGTCCCTGGCAAGTCCAATTACCATGTGGCCGCGTCGCGTCGCGCCGACTACACTCACATTTTTTCTTTTTTTTTCCTTATTTTTTATTCACTTTTTTGTTTTAAGTTTTATATTTTTTGTATTTCAAAATAATATAATTATGTATATTACAAGAAAAATGTTACATAAATTTGGAAATATGCTGACCATGCATTTGGAAAATTCAAACACGTATAAGAGAAAGTTAATCATGCGAACAATTTTTTCAGAATATAGAAAATTTCATTCGTTTAAAAATGTACGTGACATTGAAAATAATATGTATACAATGTAAAATATATTTGCATAATAGAAATAGTTTCATATATTAAAAATGTGCGTTACATTTTTTAAAATGTTAAAAAGTTTCAAAAATGTGTTTGTTACATTTTCATAAGATAGTATGAAGAAAATCGTGAAGCTGAATCATGTAGTATATGAGAGAGATCGAAGTCAGTAAAAAGTTATTCATGTTTCAAAATAGTGAACAAGCAACATCATCAAAAGATAAATACGGAAACTAGATAAGAAACCATGTGCTTACAGACCATGGTTGAACGTAAGCTAGGATCTGAGGCACAAATCAGATGATGACCAGCCAATTAGGAAAAACAATCAAGTAGAATCAAGAAAAGAAGCGAATTTCTACATATCACGGGAAAACCAGCAAGTAGGGCGAGTGATGGTGCCGATCGCCGGCATGGCATGTCATTGATCGACCTTCCTAGGCTTTATCTCATTACTGGGCCGGCCACGTGACCGTGAGTGGAGACCATATCTCTTATAGCGGCCCATTAGGGCAGCCGCTCGTGCATAGTTGTAGGTTCGCTCAGTTTGCGCTAGTTTTTCTTTGTTTTTTTCTTTTTTGTTATCCAATCTTTGGTTTTTCTTTGTTTCTCGCTGGTTTCTTTGGTTTTAGTTTTTCTTCATTATACTTTGTTTTTACACTGGTTTTTTCTTTAGTTTTCTCTTTCTTTGTTATATTTTGGTTTCGTTTCCTTTTTGGGTTTCTTCATGTTTTTCTTTTTTTGTAGGATTTAAATGGTTTATAACATATTTATACTTTCGTGAAACATTTTTTGATAAAATTATGATATTTTTCAAATACATCACATGTTTTGAACACTTTTTTGGATATAGGGCAACATTCGCCAAATACACGTTGCAAATTTTGTGAATAACAATAGACATTTTCTAAACTAGATGAACATTTCTTTTAAAATGTTATTTAAAAAAATTGAGAACAATTTTAGGATACACATGAATATTTCTATAAAATGCCGCATGCATTTTTGTAATGCAATTAAACATTTTTGAACATATGGGAACATTTTTATAGAATTTATAAATATTTTTTAAAATATCATGAAGATTTTTTTGAATTGCTAGAACTTTTATTTCAAGTGTCACGTTGCACTCTCATGCTTCACTTATAGTTTTTTTAGAGACTAATAAATTGTAATGGCAATATGAACTGCTTATGAAATTGGTCCTAATATGATAGGTATTCAAGTGGGAATTTAATAAAAACTTTCATGTAGATTACTGAATGTGATAACTTTGATTCCTTGCAATAGTTTTGAGATATACACATGGTGTATTTATTTATTTGTTGTTTGAAAAGCCATAGGTCACTATCTCCCAAAAAATAGAATTGATTTAAGTCACTAGTTAAGATACTCCTTCAAATGTTATTTTGAAATTCCTCTATCGGGGATAACTAGAGCGCCACATGCACCCCAGTTGTCACCACAAGTGCATTTTGTAGGTTTTCCCACTTGATAATGATGGACCCCTCATTATCATTTGAGTTCTTGCGACCAACATATTCACAAAAGCATCATTGACTAGAGCAACTGAAACTTGGACGCCCAAATTTCTATGTCCGAATCACATTCCAGAGCTCTAGGGCCCATAAGAGGCCACCATAGGCCTGATGTCTTGCATGAGATAGTTCTTGATCTGCATGACTACAATTGAGTTGCTGAGTAACATAGAGGCCACCATATTAACATGATCCGTCATAGCAAAGTGCAAGCATGCACTACTAACAGAGATGAAGATATTCAGAGTTTGTTCAGGTTGTTGCCCGTTTCTCTCTTTTATTTTCTTCTATTTGGCAGTTTTGGTATATGTTTATTTGGGCGCGGCTATGTGCCGCCAGTTGTGACTCATATACAGAAGTTGTCCTTGGCCGGCCCAATGACCATGTGGCCGCGTCGTGCTGACTACACTCATGTTTTTTTCTTTTCTTTTCCTTATTTTTTTCACTTTTTTGTTTTAAATTTTGTAATTTTGTTTTATTGCAATATAATATAATTATGTATATTACAAGAGAAACATTACATAAATTTGGAAATATGTTGACCATGCATTTGTAAAATTCTAAACGCGTATAGGAGAATGTTAATCACACGAACAATTTTTTTCATGACATAGAAATTGTCACTCGTTTAAAAATGTATGTTACATTGAAAATAATATATACACAATGTAAAAAATATTTTCATAATAGAAATAGTTTCATTTGTTACAAAATGTACGTTACATTTTTAAAAATGTTAAAAAGTTTCAAAATTGCGTTTGTGACATTTTCATTAGATAGTATAAAGAAAAATGAGAAGATGGAACATGGAGTATATGAGAGAGGTCAAAGTCAATAAAAAGTTATTCATGTTTCAAAATAATGAACAAGCAACATCATCGAAATATAAATACGAAAAATAGATAAGAAATCATGTGCTTACATACCATGGATGAGCGTAAGCTAAGGTTTAAGGCACAAATCAGATGATGACGAGCCAATTAGGGAAAACGGTCAAGAAAAGAAGCAATTTTTGCTACAAATCACGGGAAACCCAGCAAGTAGGGCGAGTGATGGTGCCGATCGCTAGCATGGCAAGTCATCTATCTACCTTCCTAGGCTTTAGCTCAGTAATGGGCCAGCCACGTGACCGTCAGTGGAGACCATATCTCCTCTAGTGGCCCATTAGGGCAGCTGCTCGTGGATAGTTATCGGTTCGCTCGCTTTGTGCCGGTTTTTCTTTTTTCTTTTCCTTTTTCGACGTTCAATCTTTGGGTTTTCTTTGTTTCTCACTTGTTTCATTGGTTTTTCTTCATTATACTTGGTTTTTACACTGTTTTCTTTAGTTTTCTCTTTCTTCGTTATATTTTGGTTTTGTTTCTTTTTGGGCTTTCTTCATGTTTTTACTCTTTTGTAGGATTTAAATGATTTTAAACACATCTATACTTTTCGCGAAACATTTCTTGTTAAAATTATGATATTTTTCAAATACATCACATGTTTTGAATACTTTTTTGAATACACCGCAACATTCGACAAATACATGTTGCACATTTTGTGAATAACAATAGGCATTTTCTAAACTACATGAACATTTATTTTAAAATTTTATTTGAAAAAATGAGAACAATTTTAGGACACACGTGAATATTTCTATAAAATGCCACATACATTTGTGTAATACAATTCAATATTTTTGAACATATGGGAACATATTTAAACATTTTATAAATATTTTTTAAAATATCACAAACATTTTTTTGAGTTGTCATAATTTTTATTTGAAGTGTCACCTTGCACTTTCATGCTTCACTAATAAATTGTAATGGCAATATGAACGGGTTATGAAATTGGTCCTAATATGATATGTATTCAAGAGGGATATAATAAAAATGTTTCATGTAGATCACTGAATGTGATAAGTTTGATTCCTTGCAATAGTTTTGAGATATAGTGATGGTGTATTTATTTATTTTTAGTTTGAAGAAAACCGTAGATCACTATCTCCCAAAAATAGAAATGATTTAAGTCACTAGTTAAGATACCCCTTCAAATGTTATTTTGAAATTCCTCTATTGGGGATAACTAGAGCGCCACATGCACCCCATTTGTCACCACAAGAGCATTTTGTAGGTTTCCCCACTAGATATTGATGGACCCCTCATTATCATTTGAGTTGTTGCGACCAACAGTAATAACAAAAGCATCATTGACTAGAGCAACTGAAACATGGACACCCAAATTTCAAGGCCCGAATCACATTCCAGGGCTCTAGTGTCCATAAGAGGTAGCCATAGGCTTGATGTCTTGCATGAGATAGTTCTTGATCTGCATGACTGCAATGGAGTTGCTGAGTAACATGGAGGCCACCATATTACCATCATCCGTCATAGCAAAGTGCACGCCTGCACTACTAACACAGATGAATATATTCAGAGTTTGTTCAGGTTGCTGCCCGTTTCTCTCTTTTATTTTCTTCTATTTGGCAGTTTGGTATATGTTTCTTTGGGTGCGGCTATGTGCCGCAAGTTGTGACTCCTATACAGAAGTTGTCCCTGGCGGGCCCAATAACCATGTGGCTGCGTACTACACTCATTTTTTTATTTCCTTATTTTTTTATTCACTTTTTTGTTTTAACTTTTATAATTTTTTATATTTCAATATAAAATAATTATGTATATTACAAGAAATACGTTACATAAATTCGGAAAATGTTGACCATTCATTTGAAAAATTGTAAATGCGTATAGGAGAATGGTAATCATGCAAACAATTTTTTTCATGACATAGAAAATGCCACTGATTTAAACATGTACGTGACATTGAAAATAATATATATATACAATGTAAAAAAAAATTCATAACAGAAATAGTTTCATATGTTAAAAAATGTACGTTACATTTTTAGAAATGAGGAAAGTTTCAAAAATGCGTTCGTGACATTTTCATAAGATAGTATAAAGAAAAATGTGAGCTGAAGCATGGAGTATATAAGAGAGATCGAAGTCAATAAAAAGTTATTCATGTTTCAAAATAGTGAACAAGCAACATCATCGAAAGATAAATACGGAAACTAGATAAGAAATCATGTGCTTACAGACCATGGATGACGGTAAGCTAGGGTTTGAGGCACATATCAGATGATGACCAACCAATTAGGGAAAATAGTCAGGAAAAGAAGCAAATTTCGCTGCATTTCACGGGAAATCCAGCAAGTGCGACAAGTGATGGTGCTGATCGCCAGCATGGAAAGTCATCGATCGACCTTCCTAGGCTATGCAATTGAACATTTTTTTAACATATGGGAACATTTTTATACATTTTAAAAATATTTACTAAAATACCATGAACATTTTTTTGGGTTGCTGGAATTTTTATTTGAAGTGTCACGTTGCACTCTCATGCTACACTTATATCTTTTTGAGGGTTTAATAAATTGTAATGGTAATATGAACGGGTTATGAAATTGGTCCTAATATGATAGGTATTCATAATGGAAATAATAAAACTTTCATGTAGATCACTGAATGTGTTAATTTGATTCGTTGCAATAGTTTTGAGATATAGAGTTGGTGTATTTATTTATTTTTAGTTTGAAAAGCCTGAAGGAAATATGCCTAGAGGCAATAATAAAGTTATTATTTATTTCCTTATATCATGATAAATGTTTATTATTCATACTAGAATTGTATTAACCGGAAACATAATACATGTGTGAATACATAGACAAACAAAGTGTCACTAGTATGCCTCTACTTGACTAGCTCGTTAATCAAAGATGGTTATGTTTCCTAGCCATAGACAAAGAGTTTTCATTTGATTAGCGGGATCACATCATTAGGAGAATGATGTGATTGACTTGACCCATTCCGTTAGTTTAGCACTTGATCATTTAGTTTGTTGTTATTGCTTTCTTCATGACTTATACATGTTCCTATGACTATGAGATTATGCAACTCTCATTTACCGGAGGAACACTTTGTGTGCTACCAAATGTCACAACGTAACTGGGTGATTACAAAGGTGCTCTACAGGTGTCTCCAAAGGTACTTGTTGGGTTGGCGTATTTCGAGATTAGGATTTGTCATTCCGATTGTCGGAGAGGTATCTCCGGGCCCACTCGGTAATGCACATCACTATAAGCCTTGCAAGCAATGCAACTAATGAGTTAGTTGTGGAATGATGTATTATGGAACGAGTAAAGAGACTTGCCGGTAACGAGATTGAACTAGGTATTGAGATACCGACGATCGAATCTCTGGCAAGTAACATACCGATGACAAAGAAAACTACGTATGTTGTTATGCGGGTTGACCGATAAAGATCTTCGTAGAATATGTAGGAGTCAATATGAGCATCCAGGTTCCGCTATTGGTTATTGACCGGAGACGTGTCTCGGTCATGTCTACATAGTTCTCGAACCCGTAGGGTCCACACGCTTAAAGTTAGATGACGGTTATATTATGAGTTTATATGTTTTGATGTAGCGAAGGTAGTTCGGAGTCCTGGATGAGATCACAGACATGACGAGGAGTCTCAAAATGGTCGAGACATAAAGATCAATATATTGGACGACTCTGTTTGGACACCAGAAAGGTTCCGGAAGGTTTCGGACATTTATCGGAGTACCGGGGTTACCAGAACTCACCCACCCCCGTGAACTAATGGGCCTTGTTGGGCCTTAGTGGAGAGAGAGAGGGGGCGGCCAGGCAAGAGGCGCGCCCCCTCCCCTTGAGTCCGAATAGGACAAGGAAACGGGGGGGGGCGCCCCATTGCCTTTCCCCTCTCCCACTCCTTCCTTACCCCTCCTTTTTGGATTAGGAAAGGGAGGGGCAAACCTACTTGGAGTAGGTTTCCCCCTCCTAGGGCGCGCCACCCCCTTGGCCGGCCCTCTCCTCCTCCCCCCTTTATATATGGAGGAGGGGGGCACCCCATAGACACAACAATTGATCTCTTGATCTCTTAGCCGTGTGCGGTGCCCTCCTCCACCATAATCCACCTCGATCATATCGTAGTGGTGCTTAGGCGGAGCCGTGTGTCGGTAGAACATCATCATCATCACCACGCTGTCGTGCTGACAAAACTCTTCCTCAACACTCGGCTGGATCGGAGTTCGAGGGACGTCATCGAGTCAAACGTGTGTAGAACTCGGAGGTGCCGTGTGTTCGGTACTTGATCGATCGGATCGTGAAGACGCACGACTACATCAACCGCGTTGTGCTAACGCTTCCGCTTTCGGTCTATGAGGGTACGTGGACACATTCTCCCCTCTCGTTGCTATGCATCACCATGATCTTGCGTGTGGGTAGGATTTTTTTTGAAATTACTACGTTCCCCAACAGTGGCATCAGAGCCAGGTTTTTATTCGTAGATGTCATATGCACAAGTAGAACACAAGTGAGTTGTGGGCGATACAAGTCATACTACTTACCAGCATGTCATACTTTGGTTCGGCGGTATTGTTGGATAAAGCGGCCCGGACCGACATTACGCGTACGCTTACGTGAGACTGGTTCGACCGACGTGCTTTGCACACAGGTGGCTGGCGGGTGTTAGTTTCTCCAACTTTAGTTGAACCAAGTGTGGCTACATCCGGTCCTTGAGAAGGTTAAAATAGCACTAACTTGACGAACTATCATTGTGGTTTTGATGCGTAGGTAAGAATGTTTCTTGCTCAGCCCATAGCAGCCACGTAAAACTTTGCAACAACAAAGTAGAGGACGTCTAACTTGTTTTTGCAGGGCATGTTGTGATGTGATATGGTCAAGGCATGATGCTATATTTTATTGTATGAGATGATCATGTTTTGTAACCGAGTTATCGGCGACTGGCAGGAGCCATATGGTTGTCGCTTTATTATATGCAATGCAATCGCCCTATAATGCTTTACTTTATCACTAAGCGGTAGCGCTAGTCGTAGAAGCATAAGTTGGCGAGACTACAACGATACTACGATGGAGATCAAGGTGTCGCGCCGGTGACGATGGTGATCATGACGGTGCTTCGGAGATGGAGATCACAAGCACAAGATGATGATGGCCATATCATATCACATATATTGATTGCATGTGATGTTTATCTTTTATACATCTTATCTTGCTTTCATTGACGGTAGCACTATAAGATGATCTCTCACTAAATTATTAAGATATAAGTGTCCTCCCTGAGTATGCACCATTACGAAAGTTCTTCGTGCTGAGACACCATGTGATGATCGGATGTGATAGGCTATACGTTCAAATACAACGGGTGCAAAACAGTTGCACACGCGGAATACTCAGGTTAAACTTGACGAGCCTAGCATATAATAGATATGGCCTCGGAACACTGAGACCGAAAGGTCGAGCGTCAATCATATAGTAGATATGATCAAGATAGTGATGTTCACCATTGAAACTACTCCATCTCACGTGATGATCAGACATGGTTTAGTTGATTTGGATCACGTGATCACTTAGAGGATTAGAGGGATGTCTATCTAAGTGGGAGTTCTTAAGTAATATGATTAACTGAACTTAAATTTATCATGAACTTAGTACCTCATAGTTTCTTGCTTGTCTATGTTGATGGTAGATAGATGGCTCGTGCTGTTGTTTCATTGAATTTTAATGCGTTCCTTGAGAAAGCAAAGTTGAAAGATGATGGTAGCAATTACACGGACTGGGTCCGTAACTTAAGGATTATCCTTATTGCTGCACAGAAGAATTACGTCTTGGAAGCACCGCTGGGTGCCAGGCCTGCTGCAGATGCTGCTGGCAGAGTAAAGCTGATGACTACTCGATAGTTCAGTGTGCCATGCTTTACGACTTAGAATCGGGACTTCAACAACGTTTTGAACGTCATGGAGCATATGAGATGTTCCAGGAATTGAAGTTAATATTTCAAGCAAATTCCCGGATTGAGAGATGTGAAGTCTCCAATAAGTTCTATAGCTGCAAGATGGAGGAGAATAGTTCTGTCAGTGAACATATACTCAAAATGTCTAGGTATCATAATCACTTGACTCAACTGAGAGTTAATCTTCCTGTTGATAGTGTCATTGACAGAGTTCTTCAATCACTGCCACCAAGCTACAAAAGCTTCGTGATGAACTATAATATGCAAGGGATGAATAAGACAATTCCCGAGCTCTTCGTGATGCTAAAGGTTGCGGAGGTAGAAATCAAGAAGGAGCATCAAGTGTTGATGGTCAATAAGACCACTAGTTTTAAGAAAAAGGGCAAAGGGAAGAAGAAGGGTAACTTCAAGAAGAATGGCAAACAAGTTTCTGCTCAAGAGAAGAAACCCAAGTCTGGACCTAAGCCTGAGATTGAGTGCTTCTACTGCAAGCAGACTGGTCACTGGAAGCGGAACTGCCCCAAGTATTTGGCAGATAAGAAGGATGGCAAGGTGAACAAAGGTATATGTGATATACATGTTATTGATGTGTACCTTAATAATGCTCGTAGTAGCACCTGGGATACTGGTTCTGTTACTAACATTTGCAACTCGAAACAGGGGCTACGGATTAAGCGAAGATTGGCTAAGGACGAGGTGACGATGCGTGTGAGAAATGGTTCCAAAGTCGATCGCGGTCGGCACGCTACCTCTACATCTACCTTCGGGATTAGTTTTAGACCCGAATAATTGTTATTTGGTGCCAGCGTTGAGCATGAACATTATATCTGGATCTTGTTTGATGCGAGACGGTTATTCATTTAAATCAGAGAATAATGGTTGTTCTATTTATATGAGTAATATCTTTTATGGTCATGCACCCTTGAAGAGTGGTCTATTTTTGTTAAATCTCGATAGTAGTGATACACATATTCATAATATTGAAGCCAAAAGATGCAGAGTTGATAATGATAGTGCAACTTATTTGTGGCACTACCGTCTAGGTCATATCGGTGTTAAGCGCATGAAGAAACTCCATACTGATGGAATTTTGGAACCACTTGATTATGAATCACTTGGTACTTGCGAACCGTGCCTCATGGGCAAGATGACTAAAACACCGTTCTACGGAACTATGGAGTGAGCAACAGATTTGTTGGAAATCATACATACAGATGTGTGTGGTCCGATGAATATTGAGGCTCGCGGCGGGTATCGTTATTTTCTCACCTTCACAGATGATTTAAGCATATATGGGTATATCTACTTAACGAAACATAAGTCTGAAACATTTGAAAATTTCATAGAATTTCAGAGTGAAGTTGAAAATCATCGTAACAAGAAAATAAAGTTTCTACGATCTGATCGTGGAGGAGAATATTTGAGTTACGAGTTTGGTCTTCATTTGAAACAACGCGAAATAGTTTCGCAACTCACGCCACCCGGAACACCACAACGTAATGGTGTGTCCGAACATCGTAATCGTACTTTAGTAGATATGGTGCAATCTATGATGTCTCTTACTGATTTACCACTATCATTTTGGGGTTAGGCTTTAGAGACGGCTGCATTCACGTTAAATAGGGCGCCATCTAAATCCATTGAGATGACGCCTTATGAACTATGGTTTGGCAAGAAACCAAAGTTGTCGTTTCTTAAAGTTTGGGGCTGAGATGCTTTTGTGAAAAAGCTTCAACCTGATAAGCTCGAACCCAAATCGGAGAAATGTGTCTTCATAGGATACCCAAAAGAGACTGTTGGGTACACCTTCTATCACAAAACCGAAGGCAAGACTTTTGTTGCTAAATTTGGAATCTTTCTAGAGAAGGAGTTTCTCTCAAAAGAAGTGAGTGGGAGGGAAGTAGAACTTGATGAGGTAACTGTACCTGCTCCCTTATTGGAAAGTAGTTCATCACAGAAACCGGTTCCTGTGACACCTACACCAATTAGTGAGGAAGTTAATGATGATGATCATGAAACTTCAGATCAAGTTGTTACTGAACCTCGTAGGTCAACCAGAGTAAGATCCGCACCAGAGTGGTACGATAATCCTGTTCTGGAGGTTATGTTGCTAGACCATGACGAACCTACGAACTATGAAGAAGTGATGGTGAGCCCAGATTCCGCAAAATGGCTTGAGGCCATGAAATCTGAGATGGGATCCATGTATGAGAACAAAGTGTGGACTTTGGTTGACTTGCCCGTTGATCGGCAAGCCATTGAAAATAAATGGATCTTCAAGAAGAAGACTGACGCTGACGACAATGTTACTGTCTATAAATCTCGACTTGTTGCAAAAAGTTTTCGACAAGTTCAAGGGATTGACTACGATGAGACTTTCTCACCCGTAGCGATGCTTAAGTCTGTCCGAATCATGTTAGCAATTGCTGCATTTTATGATTATGAAATTTGGCAAATGGATGTCAAAACTGCATTCCTGAATGGATTTCTGGAAGAAGAGTTGTATATGATGCAACCAGAATGTTTTGTCGATCCAAAGGGAGCTAACAAAGTGTGCAAGCTCCAGCGATCCATTTATGGACTGGTGCAAGCCTCTCGGAGTTGGAATAAACGTTTTGATAGTGTGATCAAAGCTTATGGTTTTATACAGACTTTTGGAGAAGCCTGTATTTACAAGAAAGTGAGTGGGAGCTCTGTAGCATTTCTGATATTATATGTGGATGACATATTGTTGATTGGAAATGATATAGAATTTCTGGATAGCATAAAAGGATATCTAAATAAGAGTTTTTCAATGAAAGATCTTGGAGGAGCTGCTTATATATTGGGCATCAAGATCTATAGAGATAGACCGAGATGCTTAATTGGACTTTCACAAAGCACATACCTTGAAAAAGTTTTGAAGAAGTTCAAAATGGATCAAGCAAAGAAAGGGTTCTTGCCTGTGTTACAAGGTGTGAAGTTGAGTAAGACTCAATGCCCGACCACTACAGAAGATAGAGAGAAAATGAAAGATGTTCCCTATGCTTCAGCCATAGGCTCTATCATGTATGCAATGCTGTGTACCAGACCTGATGTGTGCCTTGCTATTAGTTTAGCAGGGAGGTACCAAAGTAATCCAGGAGTGGATCACTGGACAGCGGCCAAGAACATCCTGAAATACGTGAAAAGGATGAAGGATATGTTTCTCACTTATGGAGGTGACAAAGAGCTCGTCGTAAATGGTTACGTCGATGCAAGCTTTGACACTGATCTGGACGATTCTAAATCACAAACCGGATACGTATTTTTATTAAATGGTGGGGCTGTCAGTTGGTGCAGTTCTTAACAAAGCATCGTAGCAGGATCTACATGTGAAGCAAAGTACATAGCTGCTTCGAAAGCAGCAAATGAAGGAGTCTGGATGAAGGAGTTCATATCCGATCTAGGTGTCATACCTAGTGCATCGGGTCCAATGAAAATCTTTTGTGACAATACTGGTGCAATTGCTTTGGCAAAGGAATCCAAATTTCACAAGAGAACCAAGCACATCAAGAGACGCCTCAACTCCATCCGAGATCAAGTCCGGGTGGGAGACGTAGAGATTTGCAAGATACATACGGATCTGAATGTTGCAGACGCATTGACTAAGCCTCTTCCACGAGCAAAACAAGATCAGCACCAAGGCTCCATGGGTGTTAGAATTATTACTGTGTAATCTAGATTATTAACTCTAGTGCAAGTGGGAGACTGAAGGAAATATGCCCTAGAGGCAATAATAAAGTTATTATTTATTTCCTTATATCATGATAAATGTTTATTATTCATGCTAGAATTGTATTAACTGGAAACATAATACATGTGTGAATACATAGACAAACAGAGTGTCACTAGTATGCCTCTACTTGACTAGCTCGTTAATCAAAGATGGTTATGTTTCCTAGCCATAGACAAAGAATTGTCATTTGATTAACGGGATCACATCATTAGGATAATGATGTGATTGACTTGACCCATTCTGTTAGCTTAGCACTTGATTGTTTAGTTTGTTGCTACTGCTTTCTTCATGACTTATACATGTTCCTATGACTATGAGATTATGCAACTCCCGTTTACCGGAGGAACACTCTGTGTGCTACCAAACGTCACAACGTAACTGGGTGATCATAAAGGTTCTCTACAGGTGTCTCCAAAGGTACTTGTTGGGTTGGCATATTTCGAGATTAGGATTTGTCACTCCGATTGTCGGAGAGGTATCTCTGGGCCCACTCGGTAATGCACATCACTATAAGCCTTGCAAGCAATGCAACTAATGAGTTAGTTGTGGAATGATGTATTACAGAACGAGTAAAGAGACTAGCCGGTAACAAGATTGAACTAGGTATTGAGATACCGATGATCGAATCTCGGGCAAGTAACATACCGATGACAAAGGGAACTACGTATGTTGTTATGCGGTTTGACTGATAAAGATCTTCGTAGAATATGTAGGAGCCAATATGAGCATCCAGGTTCCGCTATTGGTTATTGACCGGAGACGTGTCTCAGTCATGTCTACATAGTTCTCGAACCCGTAGGGTCCGCACGCTTAAAGTTATATGACAGTTATATTATGAGTTTATATGTTTTGATGTACCGAAGGTGGTTCAGAGTCCCGGATGTGATCACAGACATGATGAGGAGTCTCGAAATGGTCGAGACGTAAAGATCGATATATTGGACGACTATGTTTGGACATCGGAAAGGTTCCGGAAGGTTTCAGACATTTATCGGAGTACCGGGGGTTACCGGAACCCCCCCTCCCGAAACTAATGGGCCTTTTTGGGCCTTAGTGGAGAGAGAGAGGGGCCGGCCAGGGCAAGAGGCGCGCCCCTTCTCGTTGAGTCCGAATAGGACAAGGAAAGGGGGGCGGCGCCCCCCTTGCCTTTCCCCTCTCCCACTCCTTCCTTCCCCTCCTTCTTGGATTAGGAAAGGGAGGGGCGAACCTACTTGGAGTAGGTTTCCCCCTCCTAGTGCGTGCCACCCCCTTGGCCGACCCTCTCCTCCTCCCCCTTTATATACGGAGGAGGGGGGCACTCCATAGACACAACAATTGATCTCTTGATATCTTAGCCGTGTGCGGTGCCCCCCTCCATCATAATCCACCTCGATCATATCATAGCGGTGCTTAGGCGAAGCCCTGCGTTGGTAGAACATCATCATCGTCATCACGCCGTCGTGCTGACGAAACTCTCCCTCAACACTCCGCTGGATCGGAGTTCGAGGGACGTCATCGAGTTGAACGTGTGCAGAACTCGGAGGTGCCGTGTGTTCGGTACTTGATCGGTCGGATCATGAAGACATACGACTATATCAACCACGTTGTGTTAACGCTTCCGCTTACGGTCTACGAGGGTACGTGGACACACTCTCCCCTCTAGTTGCTATGCATCACCATGATCTTGCATGTGCGTAGGAATTTTTTTAAAATTACTACGTTCCCCAACAAAGCCATGGTTCACTCCTTCCCAAAAAATAGAAATGATTTAAGTCATTTACTAAGATACCCCTTTAAATGTTATTTTGAAATTCCTCTATTAGCGATAAGTTGAGCGCCATTTGGTATATGTTTCTTTGGGCGCGGCTATGTGCCGCCAGTTGTGACTCCTATACAGAAGTTGTCCCTGACCGGCCCAATAACCATGTGGCCGCGTCGCGCTGACTACACTCATGTTTTTCTTTTTTTTCCTTATTTTTTATTCACTTTTTTGTTTTTGCTTTATTGTTTTAACTTTTATAAATTTTTATATTTCAATATAATATAATTATGTATATTACAAGAAAGACGTTACCTAAATTTGGAAAATGTTGACCATGCATTTGAAAAATTCTAAACGAGTATAGGAAAATGTTAATCATGCGAACAATTTTTTCAGGACATAGAAAATGCCAATAATTTCAAAATGTACTTGACATTGAAAATAATATATATATACAATGTAAAAAATATTTGCATAATAGAAATAGTTTCATATGTTAAAAATGTACTTACATTTTTAAAAATGTTAAAAAGTTCCAAAAATGCGTTCCTGACATTTTCATAAGATACTATAAAGAAAAATGTGAAGATGAAGCATGGAGTATATGAGAGAGATCGAAGTCAATAAAAAGTTATTCATGTTTCAAAATAGTGAACAAGCAACATCATCGAAAGATAAATACGGAAACTAGATAAGAAAACATGTGCTTACAGACCATGGATGAGCGTGAGCTAGGGTTTGAGCCCATTAGGGAAGACTGTCAGGAAAAGAAGCGATTTTGCTGCAAATCATGAGAAATCCAACAAGTAGGGCGAGTGATGGTGTCGGTCGCCAGCATGGCAAGTCATCGATTGACCTTCCTAGGCTTCATCTCACTAATGGGCCAGCCACGTGAGCATCAGTGAAGCTCATATCTCCTGTAGCGGCCTATTAGGGCAGCCGCTCGTGCATAGTTGTATGTTCGCTCACTTTGCACCGTTTTTTTTCTTTTCGAAGTTTTACATTTGGTTTTTCTTTATTTCTCACCGGTTTCTTTGGTTTTTAGCTTTCATGCATTATACTTTGTTTTCACACTGTTTTCTTTAGTTTTCTCTTTCTTCGTTATATTTTGGTTGTGTTTCTTTTTGGGTTTCTTCATGTTTTTTTAGGATTTAAATGGTTTTTGACATATCTATACTTTTTTTGAAACATTTTTTGGTAAAATTATGATATTTTTCAAATACATCACATCTTTCGAACACTTTTTTTAATACACGGCAACATTCACCGAATACACGTTGCACATTTTGTGAATAACAATAGAAATTCTTTAATTTAGACGAACATTTATTTTAAAATGTTATTTAAAAACATTTAGAACAAGTTTAGGACACACATGAATATTTTTATAAAATGCCACATGCATTTTTGTAATGCAATTGAACATTATTGAACATATGGGAACATTTTTATACATTTTACAAATATTTTTTAAAATACCACGGACATTTTTTTTGAGTTGCTGGAATCTTTATTTGAAGTGTCATGTTGCACTCTCATGCTTCACTTATATCATTTTGAGGGTTTAATAAATTGTAATGACAATATGAACGGGTTATGAAATTGGTCCTAATATGATAGGTATTGAAAAGGGATATAATAAAACTTTCATGTAGATCACTGAATGTGTTAAGTTTGATTCGTTGCAATAGTTTTGAGATATAGAGATGGTGTGTTTATTTATTTTTAGTTTGCAAAGCCATAGTTCACTCCTTCCAAAAAATAGAAATGATTTAAGTCATTTACTAAGATACCCCTTCTAATGTTATTTTGAAATTCCTCTATTAGCGATAAGTGGAGTGCCACATGCACCCTACTTGTCACCGCTAGAGCATTCTGTAGGTTTTTCCACTTGATAATGATGGATCCCTCATTATCATTTGAATTCTTGCAACGAACAATAATAACAAAATCATCATTGACTAGAGCAACTGAAACTTGGACACCCAAATTTCTAGGCCCGAATCATATTCTAGAGCTCTAGGGTCCATCAGAGGTAGCCATAGGCCTGATGTCTTGCATGAGATAGTTCTTGATCTGCATGACTGGAATGGAGTTGTTGAGTAACATAGAGGCCACCATATCACCTTGATCCGTCATAGCAAAGTGTAAGCCTGCAATACTAACAGAGATGAAGATATTCAGAGTTTGTTCAGGTTGCTTCGCATTTCTCTCTTTTATTTTCTTCTATTTGACAGTTTTGGTATATGTTTCTTTGGGCGCGGCTATGTGCTGCCAGTTGTGACTCCTATACAGAAGTTGTCCCTGGCCGGCCCAATAACCATGTGGTCGTGTCGCGCTGACTGCACTCATGTTTTTTTCTTTTTTCCTTATTTTTTATTCACTTTTTTTGTTTTCTCTTTTTTGTTGTAACTTTTATAATTTTTTATATTTCAATATAATATAATTATGTATATTTCAAGAAATACGTTACGTAAATTTGGAAAAATGTTGACCATGCATTTGAAAAATTCTAAACGTGTATAGGAAAATGCTAATCATGCGAACATTTTTTTTCATGACACAGAAAATGCCAATGATTTCAAAATGTACGTGACATTGAAAATAATATATATACAATGTTATTTGCATAATAGAAATAGTTTCATATGTTAAAAATGTATGTTACATTTTGAAAAATGTTAAAAACTTTCATAAATGTGTTCCTCACATTTTCATAAGATAGTATAAAGGAAAATGTGAAGCTGAAGCATGGAGTATATGAGAGAGGTCGAAGTCAATAAAAAGTTATTCATGTTTCAAAATAGTGAACAAGCAACATCATCGAAAGATAAATACGGAAACTAGATAAGAAATCACCTGCTTACAGACCATGGATGAGCGTAAGCTAGGGTTTGAGACACATATCACATGATGACCAGCCTATTAGGGAAAACTGTCAGGAAAAGAAGCGGTTTTCGCTTCAAATCACGAGAAATCCAGCAAGTAGGGCGAGTGATGTTGTCGGTCGCCAGGATGGCAAGTCATCGATCGACCTTCCTAGGCTTTATCTAACTAATGGGCCAGCCACGTGACCGTTAGTGAAGACCATATCTCCTCTAGCGGCCTATTAGGGCAGCCGCTCGTGCATAGTTGTTGGTTCGCTCGCTTTGCGGCATTTTTTTTCTTTTTCGAAGTTCTATCTTTGGTTTTTCTTTATTTCTCACTGGTTTATTTGTTTTTTAGTTTTTTATTCATTATACTTTGTTTTCACAATGTTTTCTTTAGTTTTCTCTTTCTTCGTTATATTTTGGTTTTGTTTCTTTTTTGCGTTTCTTCATGTTTTTCTTTTTTTAGGATTTAAATGGTTTTTAACATATCTATACTTTTTGTGAAACATTTTTTGATAAAATTATGATATTTTTCAAATACATCACATCTTTTGAACACTCTTTTCAATACATGGCAACATTCGCCAAATACACATTGCGCATTTTGTGAATAAAAATAGAAATTCTTTAAACTACATGAACATTTCTTTTAAAATGTTATTTAAAAACATTTAGAACAATTTCAGGACACACATGAATATTTTTATAAAATGCCACATGCATTTTTGGAATGCATTTGAACATTTTTGAACATATGGGACATTTTTATACATTTTACAGATATTTTTTAAAATTCCACGAACATTTTTTTGAGTTGCTGGAATTTTTGTTTGAAGTGTCACGTTGCACTCTCATCTTCACTTATATCTTTTTGAGAGTTTAATAAATTGTAATGGCAATATGAACGGGTTATGAAATTGATCCTAATATGATAGGTATTCAAAAGGGATATAATAAAACTGTCATGTAGATCACTGAATGTGTTAAGTTTGATTCGTTGCAATAATTTTGAGATATAGAGATGGTATATTTATTTATTTTTAGTTTGAAAAGCCATAGTTCACTCCTTCCCAAAAATTGAAATGATTTAAGTCATTTACTAAGATACCCCTTCAAATGTTATTTTGAAATTCCTCTATTAGCGATAAGTGGAGCGCCACATGCACCCTTCTTGTCACCCCTAGAGCATTCTGTAGGTTTTTCCACTTGATAATGATGGATCCCTCATTATCATTTGAATTCTTGCAACGAACGGTAATAACAAAAGCATCATTGACTAGAGCAATTGAAACTTGGACACACAAATTTCTAGGCCCGGATCATATTCCAGAGCTCTAGGGTCCATAAGAGGTAGCCATAGGCCTGATGTCTTGCATGAGATAGTTCTTGATCTGCATGACTGGTATGGAGTTGTTGAGTAACATAGAGGCCACCATATCACCTTGATCCGTCATAGCAAAGTGTAAGCATGCACTACTAACAGAGATGAAGATATTCAGAGTTTGTTCATGTTGCTCCCATTTCTCTCTTTTCTTTTCTTCTATTTGACGGTTTTGGTATATGTTTCTTTGGGCGCGGCTATGTGCCACCAGTTGTGACTCCTATACAGAAGTTGTCCCTGGTCGGCCCAATAACCATGTGGCCGCGTTGTGCTGACTACACCCGTGTTTTTCCTTTTTTCCTTATTTCTTTATTCACTTTTTTGTTTTAACTTTTATAATTTTTTATATTTCAATATAATATAATTATGTATATTACAAGAAAGACGTTACATAAATTTGGAAAAATGTTGACCATGCATTTGAAAAATTCTAAACGCGTATAGAAGAATGTTGATCATGCGAACAATTTTTTTTCATGACATAGAAAATGTCACTCATTTAAAAATGCATGTGACATTGAAAATATTA